>NC_132843.1:20062652-20362652 GCF_048164855.1 Canis lupus baileyi | reverse complement strand
CATTTTCTGACTATTACTCAAAGAAATGACTCATATTGGATTGCATTCTAGGATATTAAATTATAAATGGTTTCTAAGGCTTCACACTTCCTCTTTTTCTTATTATCTTTGACATGAATCCCCTGAAACTGGATAAATGTAGTTTGAGATGGTAATAGAAATTGCAGGCAATCCCTTAATTGCCTACCAAAATCCAACAAGTGCTGAAAACTGACAAATCTCTCATAATTCATTTGGTAGCATTCTGACCTGTCCTGAGATTTTTCATTGGTAGAATCAAACCTGAAATAATCTTTTTATAATCTTCATGTAATTTTTATGTAACCTTTATAATCTTTCACCCTATGAAGCACAAATATGTTTCACTGAAGACATACTAAGATGTTTGCATATGGGGTGCTGTCCCACATACTGCTGGGGAGTTATCTATATCTAGAATATAAAAATACATATAAAAAATACATTTCTGCACCTTCTAAAATCTGACTTCTAAATTCCAAAACCTACCTGATCCCAAGTATCACGCAAGATTTTCAAAAGTAAAAAACCTTTTTTTTTTTTTTTTTGGCAAATGTAAAATGAGCTCATGTCAAAGATTCTATTCAACTCATTAATGAGAAAACCAATAACCTACCTACTAAAGCTGATTCAAAGAGAATTTGAAAAATAGACTTCTCTAGTCAAGGCGGTCCAGCATTGCTGAAATTTGTATGAATAGATTTAAAAAGTAGCTAATGGCTTACAAAGGTGAGCACTCTTACTCAACAAATTTACACATCATGCAATTTCAACGTATCAGTATTCTGATTAAATATTAAATAATAAAGTCCTATATAGATGCGTTCTCCTAGATATTTATAGAATCCTTAAACAATGACACTGAAAAGATATCTGCTATCAAGATTTTATTTCCAGATTTTGAATTTTTTCCACTGTTTTCTCATCCCTACATAATCTCTAAAGTTTATTAGTAATAAGGTCTTGGCCTTTTATGTGTTTACAACTCTTGCAGCGTGCAGTCTGTTGTAAAGTAATGAAAAAAAATAACTATTTTAGTTTTTTAAAAGAACCTTGGCTTGGACTTTTTTTTTTTTTTTTAAGGTTTTACTTATTTATTCACAAGGGACAGAGAGAGAGAGGCAGAGACACAGGCAGAGGGAGAAGCAGGCTCCATGCAGGGAGCCCAACGCGGGACTCGATCCCAGGTCTCCAGGATCACGCCCTGGGTTGAAGGCGGCGCTAAACCGCTGAGCCACCTGGGCTGCCCTTGGCCTGGACTTTTAAAAGCCTCTGTTTTGAGTCTTGGAAAGCAAGGTCAAGAATCTCCCTTTATGAGATTTTACTAGCAGTACCTACAGTGCTTATAGGTTGGGGTGAAATGTTATCTCCTAGATAGTCCCAAAATTTAAAAAGCTACTGACTCCTGGAAAGTGGCCTTTCTTATCACTGTAACCTAAATAATAGAACAAGTTCCATAGCAGTTTTCCTAGAAGGATTTGATAGCCATTGGTTCCATACATCAAGTATGATTTTTATTGGTAAGCTTGTTATACAATATCAAATAGGAATCCTTTACAGATAGGATAGGCTAGATATATGATCTTAGTGACACCATTTGTTAGTTGTATCCTAGTAAGGACAGACTCCTTGAATAAATGTATATTACCATGTCTTCCTTAAAATGAGAGGCAAATAGCCATATTTTCATTTAAAGTAAGGAGATTCTGTAACAGCATCTGAATTCTGAGGTCAACAAGAAGTTTACCAAATGGTTAATTTTAATCCACAGAAGCATGCTCTACTAATTTGAGAGATTTTTTTTTTAAAAGAATTTTCTCCTATACTGATTAAAAAATAAGACACTAAAAATACTAAATACATTAGAATGGCTACAGCGAAATTTCTCACTGGTTCATTTAGTCTGATATAAACTTTTTCATGAGCTTGTCTGCTTTTAGAATAGTTTTGCAAATCCTGATGGTTTTCAGGAATAATGAATTGTCTAAGTGATGTCACCCACCCAAAAGCTCCAAGGCCTGATCTGTGAGTTTTTGCCTTAAATTCTGAAATGGACCTTCCATGAGTTGCTGAGACCATCTTTCTGTGTTGAAAATACAAAATCATGCCTGTAGCTTCGTTTTCAGGCAAGAATCAGGGTTAGACTGAACTCTGTTTGATAATGGGGCTAACTGCTGTGATTAACTTAAGTAACCGATAACCTAAAAACAAAGGAGTATAAAATTCTTTATTGCAATGAAATCTGTAAATCTTTCCGGTTTCTCCTGAGGGTAGGAATTTATAATGGGTGTTATAACAAATAGTCTAGGGTCTCTCAAAGAGCTCTGTAAAACAATAGTTTTCAAACCTTATCAGATTGCTGGGTTCCACCCTAAGAATCTCTCATTTGATAGCTCTGAGTGGGGCTCTAGAATCTGCATTTCTAACAAGGTCCCAGGTAATGCTGATGCTGCTGATCTGGGGACCAGCTTTAAGA
This sequence comes from Canis lupus baileyi, assembly GCF_048164855.1. Lineage (NCBI taxonomy): Eukaryota > Metazoa > Chordata > Mammalia > Carnivora > Canidae > Canis > Canis lupus. Next base: position 20,360,158 of record NC_132843.1, on the reverse strand, counting down.
AACACAGTAAGAGGGTATAATCTTAAACACTTTTATGAATATTTAATCAATACACTTATCCTGTCACCTAACTTAAAATACTGTTCTTACAATTGTGTTGAGCTGAGAAAGAACATACCAAATATGCCCTATCTTTTATAGTCATTCCCCTTTGAATAAGGCAAAAAAATATATATATTTGATTTATCCAGAGGCTAAATGGGAAATCTCAGTTAGCTTTACATAACAAATACATTGAAATTTGTCCTTCTAAACAGATTCTGCCCTCGAAGGCAAAATCAGGAGTTGTGCCAAGAGCTTGCTTTTTTTTTTTTTTTTTTTTTTTTAAGATTTTATTTATTAATGAGAGACACAGAGAGAGGTAGAGACATAAGTAGAGGGAGAAGCAGGATTCCTGTACGGAGCCTGATGCAGGACTTGATCTCAGGTTCCCGGGATCACAAACTGAGCCAAAGACAGATTTGCTCAACCACTAAGCTACCGAGGTGCCCTTTCAAGAGCTTTCTTACCTTCGTAAGAGAGGATCCTTGGTTTCCTGAGATAAAGTGCTTGGCCACCTATTGAATACAATAACGGTATTTGAAAATGAGCATAGGAGAGGGTATGTGACTGCAGAGAATTGTGGTGGACATGAGGATGAGCTGTTCAGGTTGCTGTTCAGGGAGAGCATTGTTGTCCATGTGTCAGCATGCAGCCTCAAGCATTCTGTTGCCTAGTCCAAGCACATTCTTTTCAAGGATGGCCCATATCCAGTGATCCCAGGTAGAAAGCCTGGCCAATTTGGCCTAACGTTGGATATCGTGATGAGCCACGTTCCAGAACTCCCTATGGGGTTGGTTGAAGTGCTGGGGGTCTAGCGTCGGCAATTCCTGCTTGTGTCTGTGGGATTTCACCTTGTGCCTGCCTCTGCTTCTAACATACTCTCTTCACAGGTATTGATCCCTGCATGCCAACAGTCTCAACGTCTGTCTGTTCATGTGCAACCCCATCTCTGACCTTAGCACTTTCACAAGTGAACAGATGTAGTCTTAAAAAAAAAAAAAAAAAAAGACTTGATAAAGTAGTAAAGTAGTAAAAAGCACAGAAAATTATCCTAGTGAGTAGACTTGTATTTGGACATATTATACAGAGGTAAAGAGGAACCATTTTACTACCTATGAAGATTAAATATGTCAAGATTATTTGCCATTTTAATAGCAAGAAAGGCCAAGTTCTAGTTTGCATTAATACAGTATTTGGCAATAAAGGGTTCTCAACCTCTTTTACAAGATAACATGAATAACCCCATCAAAACTAAGCAAACTTTGTTGAAATTAACTTTTCAGGGGTGCCTGGGTGGCTCAGCCCAGGTACATGGCTGAGCCTTTGTCTCAGGTCATGACCCAGGTATCCCGGGATCAAGCCCCAGTTTGGGATCCCTGCTTGGCTGGGAGTCTGCTCCTCCCTCTTCCTCTGCCCCTCCCCCTGCTGTGTGCTTACATGCATGCTCTCTCTCAAAATCATAAATTAACATTTCATTCCTCTTAAGACTCCAATGTTATAAATCAAGGTAAAATTCAGTTCCCTAAAAACAACTACAAACTCAAATTTTGTATACAAACTCGATTTGGTATACAGACTCAAATTTTGTTCTCCACTATGTTTCATATTCTGGAGAACCATACTTATTTTCCTGGAAAAACAACCCCATCCCATTACCTTGCACACACAGTTATAATTCTCTGACGTTTGTGCTGCTGGTATAATTTCAATTTCCCATAGAACTCTTACAAAATTCCATTTTGCGGAGAGGTAGGTAATTGATAATAGCTTATCACGATTTAGCAAACTAGCAAAGCTCAGTCCCAATAGCCACAGATATCCAATTTTATACATTTTTACAGTGGCAAGAATAAGCATGTTTATTAACATTCAAAATTATAATCACTCTGGAACATCTTAAAGAAGCAAATGTTAGGTTTATTAAGTTTGTGCTTGGATTTCAGTGTTCATTTTACCTAGAAATTACCCTGGTATCTGAAGATTATCGAATAAGCTATCTAAAATCTTAATCTAAATCTAAGATTTAGTTAATTGAGGGATCTAGAAAATTGTTTAAGCTGATTCTCTACAGAACATAAGCTTTTAAAAAACTTTTTGCTCTCCCTTCCCATGTTTTATGTATATATCCTATTTTACATCCTTTAATTTGTTCCCTTGACTGATTTTTATAGACATAATTCATTTTCCTGCTTCTGTGCTTTAACATCTGTGTTGGTTTTTATAAGTGATTGGTCTGCTTCTATTATGTTTGTATGTACCTATGAAATTTTCCCCCTTTTCTAATTTTCTTATTCCTGATTGTGACCTTTCCTTTCTACTCAAAGAATTTCCTTTAACCTTCCTTGTAAGGCTGACTTAGTGGTGAATTCCTTTAAATTCTGTTTGTCAGGACTCCTGGGTGACTCAGCGGTTGAGCATCTGCCTTTGGCTCAGAGCATGATCCCAGAGTCCCCGGATCGAGTTCCACATTGGGCTTCCTTTTTTTTTTTTTTTTTTTTAATTGGATTTCAATTTGCCAACGTATAGCATAACATCCAGTGCTCATCCCAGCAAGTGCCCCCCTCGGTGCCTGTCACCCAGTCACCTCCACCCCCCACCCACCTCCCTTTCCACCACCCCTTGTTCATTTCCCAGAGTTAGGAGTTTCTCATGTTCTGTCTCCCTTTCTGATATTTCCCACTCATTTTTTCTCCTTTCCCCTTTATTCCCTTTCACTATTTTTTATATTCCCCAAATGAATGAGACCATATAATGTTTGTCCTTCTCCAATTGACTTATTTCACTCAGCATAATACCCTCCAGTTCCATCCACGTCAAAGCAAATGGTGGGTATTTGTCGTTTCTAATGGCTGAGGAATATTCCATTGCATACATAGACCACACCTTCTTTATCCATTCATCTTTCGATGGACACCGAGGCTCCTTCCACAGTTTGGCTATTGTGGACATTGCTGCATCGGGGTGCAGGTGTCCCAGCGTTTCACTGCATCTGTATCTTTGGGGTAGATCCCCAGCAGTGCAATTGCTGGGTCGTAGGGCAGGTCTATTTTTAACTCTTTGAGGAACTTCCACAGAGTTTTCCAGAGTGGCTGCACCAATTCACATTCCCACCAACAGTGCAAGAGGGTTCCCCTTTCTTCGCATCCTCTCCAACATTTGTGGTTTCCTGCCTTGTTAATTTTCCCCATTGTCACTGGTGTGAGGTGGTATCTCATTGTGGTTTTGATTTGTATTTCCCTGATGGCCAGTGATGTGGAGCATTTTCTCATGTGCTTCCTGCAAGGATCCTACTTCTCCCTTTGCCTATGTCTCTGCCTCTCTCTCTCTCTCTCTTTCTCTCTCACTGTGCCTCTCAGGAATGAATAAATAAATAAATCTTTAAAAAAATAAATTGTCTAGAAAACTCTCTCCTATTCTGAATGATAGCCTTTCTGGATAGAGCAGTCTTGACTGCAGATTTTTCCCTTTCAGCACTTCACACTGAGTAAAGAGTGGCATCTATTCAAAGCTTTGGCTGAAAAATCAGCATAGCCTTACGAGGTTTCACTTGCAGGTACTGTTGCAGCTTCCAAAATTCTCTGTATCACTACTTTTTGCCATTTTAATTACTATGCCCCTTGGTATAGACTCCCTTAGGTTGGTTTTGTTGGGGGCTTTCTGTGCCTTCGGATTTAGAAGTCTGTTTCTTTCCCCAGATTAGGGAAGTATTCAGTTAGTTCTTTCAAATTTTCTTTCTTGTCCTTCTGAGAAACCTATAATGCGAATGTTACTATGGTCAATGGTGTCACTCAGTTCCTTAATCTATTCTCATTTCTTTCTTTTCTTCAGCTTGGTTGCTTTCTGTTGCTGTCTTCCAGGTTGTTGATCCTCTAACTCTTCTCTGCTTTTGCTCTTGATGCCCTCTAGTGTATCTTAAATTTCAGTTTTGCGTTTTTTTTTTTTTTTTCATGTCTGATTGGTTCTTTTTTATAGTTTATATCTTTGCGGAAGATCTCACAAGATCCTCCACTCTTTTCTCCATCCCAGTGAGTATTTTTATTACCATTACTTGGAATTCTGTGCCCGGCAAATTGCTTATCTCTTTCATTTAGCTCTTTGGTTTTGATTTTGTCCTGTTCTTTCATTTGGGACATAGCCCTGCTTTCTCATTTTGGAGGGTTGGTGAAATCTCCTGATCTGGAAAGTAGTGGCCTTATGAAGAAGAGGTCCTGTAGTGCCTTGCAGTGCAGTGTTTTCTGTTCCCCCAGACTCTAGTGCTTCAGGTATTGCTGAATACCTGTATTGCTGAACCACATTTGCCTTTAGTCCAGTTGTCTACAATTGCTTTCTTTGCCTGTTGTGGGTAGGGTTTGGTTTCTTTGCTGTTAAGGCAGCCCCAAACTGGTCCCTTATGTTTTTCATAATCTTAATAACATAGGAGTAGTATTAGCTTATTTGATCAATAAGCCAGTGTAAGAAGTTTTTGGAAATTCATAAAAACAAAATCAAATCCTTAAAAGTGTATTCTTTTATAATACTGAACTATAATCTAATCACAGAAAAAATATATTCCTGTTTTCTTAACCCAGACTATCAAAGACTATCAAACCAGTCTTATTTATCCAATGGTTCATCTTGATTATGTGAACTTGAAATCTTATGTAACCATTCTTCTGGGCAAGCAGTTTACTTGTTTTGTCTTAAAAGGCTATCACATTTAAAATTCAGTTTATTTTCCAGAGAAATCTTAGGAATGTTCCACTTACATAACAGTTATTAATCTCCATAAATTAATATAAAACTGGCTTGAAGTATTTGTCCTCTAATTCATTAATACCCCTCAGAGGCAGGGCAATACTTCAAATTTATACAGTGAGAAGTTAAAGCTTTTTCTCAATAGTAGACAGATACATACTTATACTATCTGAGCCACAAATCTAAGTAAACAGAAACACAGTCACTAGTTTCTCGAAGAGCAGTTTTCCTATTGAATGTGTGCAAAATATTTTCTTAATTGCCATGAAAACATCAAGGGATAGACAAAAAGTTCTTTCTCTCCTGACCGAGCAGATGTCTATCATCTTGATAGAGATAACCACACTGTCAAGCCATAAAACCAGATCCCTACTGCTGTTACCAGTGGGAAATAATCTATTGGCTATGCACAAACTAGTCAGAACCAAATGTAGCCAAACCAGAAGCAGAACAAAAATACAGGCAGGAGACTAAAAAAAGAGAAACCGAGTCGGCAAGCGTCTCCTGCTGCTTGAAATTCACTCTGGATACCAAGAAAACATGTGCCTGGGCTGAAGCAACACAAATTGTATTCTTTGACCAACAGAGTTTAATTGGCTTTGGCAGGCAAGTGCATTTGTGCATCTCCATAGAACCTCTAAAGCTGCAGAAGCACAATTCTCGAAATAAAAACCTGACTCCCCTACAAATGAATACATGTCAATATTTTGATTCCGCCCATTGCTTCATGAAAGAACTAGTCAGATGGTGAGATAGGCTCAAGAGAGAATTTGAAGAGTGGAGATTTATATGTAATCAGTCAGATAAAAGAATATTGGCATAAATTGGCTCATAGATGCAAACCTGGTTAATACCTTATAGGACAACAGCACTCTAACTTTTGTGATTCTCTTTCCTTATGAATAGAGACTTTTTAAGTTTATGTATAACTTTACAATGCCTAGGTGCTAATTAAACATCAAATAGCAGATGCTTTCCCTTATATAATTAAATAATCCTTAGGTGAGCCTGTTAAACAATAGGGTTGAAATGACCATCTTTATTTCTAAAATTTGGCAACTTTAACAAAATTCTTTGACTATGGGTTTGAATTTACTTTGGCCACTTGGGTTATGTTATTATTCAATATTTAGCAGTTTGTGAATTTGTGAAGGCTCACTTTCCTCCCCCACCGTGATACCTTGGTCATCAAATAAAGTGATTGCCAGGAAGCACTGTTTGACCCATTCAGTACCTAGAACATTCAAGATTCTAGTAGCCTAGATTCTAGCCTAGCCTAGTTTCTCAAAGGCTGTTCCATGAAATAACTGTGTTGGAATCACCTGGGATACTTGTTTAAAAAAAAAAAAAAAAGGATTCCCGGGAAGATCTCAGGCCTACTGAATCCATCTCTAGGGGGTGAGGCCTGGGAATATGCATTCTACAAACTATCTTAAGTGATTCTTATGCCCATTAAAGGTTATAATCACTTGTCCAGGAGAGGGGAAAGATGCCCACTTTAAAATAAGTTAATACCAAGAGAGGCTCAAGAAAATAGGTCTAAATCATTTCATGCCTCCAGAGATCAAGTCACTGTTTGAGCAAAAAAGGGTTATTGTTGACAGACTATTCCAGGGTTAAAATCGTGCATGTACTTAAGGGACCTTGTATCTCAGTAGGGTATTGGTGTTACTGAACACTATTTACGTAATCTTAAGTATGATATTGAAAGCCCTTGTTGGTTTACAATCTTTAATTTAACCTCCATGTAAAGTTGATAGTGATCTTTGCTGTGGAACAAAATCCCAGACTCAAAGGAAAGAGGGTCGATTTGTCACAAGAGGTGTGCATGCTGTGGGGGAGATTGAGTGGAATCCCTTTTAAGAAATTTAGATTTCTATCATTTTACCTTCTTTTCTCCTTGCCTACATAAAACTTAACCAATCAAATTTTGTTTGAAGAGAAAATGGTCAGAAGTGGTACGAGAGTTAAGTTGGACATTTTCATAAAAACAATTGTAGCAAGGCATTTATTTTAAAAGTATAATCTTTTATTCTGTGGTCTGTATCAGAGATAAACATTTGCTAAGTTAATACTTCATCATGCTTAAAAATGGAGCTCTTACAGTTCTTTCTCATCAGCTGTTGGTTTACTAGTGTGGGTGTGTTATATAGTGTGGGGAATGCAAAAGGAGGAGTGGGCAAAGAGGGGAAGATATACATATTAAAGAGTAAACAAAATTATGAAGTGAAAAAAAAAAAAAAAAAAACCACAGTAGCAAATCTTATTCCTTATCCCAAGTCATTTTAAAAACAATTTCTTCCTGGCCAGAACCTTTAGGCAATATAATATCAAGATGATTGCAAATAGTATTTTGAGATCTATTTTACTCCGAAAAATTCATTTTCTTTGAAACAGACCTCAAATTTCTTCCTTTGACTTTAAAATCCCTTTATCAACAGGCAGAGAAAAACAGGCCTAGGGAATGTGTCTTCAGCAGGAATTGAGGTTTGGGGTAAGAAAAAATACAGGAGATCTAAAATCTTTCCATTGAACTGTCAAAGTAGTCCTGAATTAATAGGAGCTGAATTTTATTGGCTTTGACCTGATTTTCCTGCTGGAGCTAATCAGTAGAATGCTGGTAGCAGGAGTTCTGGAGGCTTAGCAGTTTCCCTTAGCCACTTATTAGCTATGCATCTGCTTATTGTCATCTGGGATCCCCAAAACCTACACACTTCACAGCAGAGCTTGCTTTCACCATTCTAGCAGCTTCCTCAGAGCACAAGGCCCCAAAGATATGTAGATCGTTAAAATAAGATTAAGAAAAAATAGAAGAGGTGGTGTTGTCAGAACTGCCTTATACTTGGGTAAGAGAAATCCTGTAGAAGCCAGTGCTTTTAGAGGGCCTTTTCTGGAGGCTTCCCCAGGCTGTGCCCTCCCTATAGAAGGTGAGGCTCTAGGCCAGAGGGATGTCTACACTGGGCCCCTTGTCTCCTAGGCAGAAAGACAAAGCTTTTCTATCCATTTGTGGGTAAGAACTACCTTCCCTGCCTTTTTAAGAAATTTCCTGTTGATGAATGACCAATACTTCTGTAAAATACAAAATCCTGTACTTGGATATTACAACAATGTCAATTTCTGTGAAAGGCACTAAATGCTTGCTTTCTTTTCTTTCTTTTTTTTTTTTTTTTAAGATTTTTATTTATTTAGTTATAGACACAGAGAGAGAGAGTCAGAGACACAGGCAGAGGGAGAAGCAGACTCCACACAGGGAGCCTGATGTGGGACTCGATCCCGGGTCTCCAGGATCACACCCCAGGCTGCAGGTGGCACCAAACTGCTGCACCACCGGGGCTGCCCCAAGTGCTTGCTTTCTATAGTGACTTGGTGCACACTGTAACAGTTCAAGGACCAACAGGGTTTCAAAGATTGTCCTTTAAATAGTATGTTCCAGATCATGCATGGGTTCCCAGAATCCTCTACCTGAAGGGACCTGAGCTTGCTTCAGGATCTGTGTAGAACTGTTTACTAAATTCTAGACCCCAGAGCAGACCTCACCACTCAATAGCCAAGGGACAGCTATGGGGGTGGGGGTGGGAGTGGGGGGTTGTTGTGAATAGTGTTTGAACATGTCAGGTGGGTGACCACAAATGTGCATGCCAGGCCCCTTGCAGTGTGGGGGTAGAGCCAGGGCTTGAAAGAGTGTATGTGGAGGGGAGGTGGGGAGAGATAGAGTGCCATGCTATGAGCTGAGGTCTTCTAAATGTGAACTTGGCCTTCCAGGCCTTCTAAAGTATATTTATCAAGGTAGAAGTATAGAGCATATCTAATAGCTTGTTAGATTGACTTATTCTTTTTAGTATTTAGGCAGAAGGCATATGGACTTTTTGTTCTTATCCAAGGCCCTACCAGTGAGAAAGGGTAGGTCTGGGTATGGTCCAGAATCTTACTTGGCAGATAACAAAGTCCCCTTTAATAAACTCCGATACTGTTAATACATGTCATTATTTAAAAGTCCTTGGGGGAACTTAGTTTTTCTCTAGAGGTTCTACGTTTTAAAGACCATGGGCTTAGGATTGACCATGTAGCTCAGGATCTGAGCTCCTCTTATGCTGTAATATGTTGTAACATGAGAAATTTATGCAAGTTACTTAATCTCCATGGTTCTTAGTTTATTCACATGTAAAATGGGCACAATAACTTCCTATATATCCTAGGGTTGTGTTAAAAACATTACTCATTTAATCTTAAAGTGCCTGGTATGTAGTAAATGGTAGCTGCCGTTTTTATGAAGAATTTTTCACTGTAGAAGCCACCTTGCAGCTCTGGTTATAATCTTGCATTTCTAGGTATAATTTTAGAGTTAGGATGGTGACCCATGTGCCAGCAAGTGGCAGTTAAATCAATAACCCTTCTCACTAAGACTGAAAATCCGGTCCTGTGTTGAATATGGCAAAACCAATCCAAAGAGCTACGTCTGCCAACTTAAGCATTTACCTCTCTGGGAATTGGTCATCTGAATTTGGAGTTTGAAGGTTTTGCTCAATTTGAATAATATGCTGCTGATGAAAATCCTTTGCCTACTCTGGTCTTAGTCCTCTCTGCTTAGCTTTTAAATTGGGATTAAATTTTAACAAACCCTCAATTGTGTGCTTATGTTATCCCAGAATGTTATATCAGGCATTATAAATAATTCCTAGGCAATATTTAGAATGGCTGCAAGCCATTTTTAGAATTGGAAGAGAATTATTTACAATACCTTGCTCACACACTTTGCCTGTTGTATGTTTGCTATGTGTTTTCCTTAAAATCCTCTGAAGCAGAGAGGGTACCACTGCTACCCAGGGGTTTATTCCTATGCCAAGTCAAGGATGGTAGTAAACATTTCTTTTTTTCCACTCCAAAGCCTGAATGAACATGCAGTTCCACGGACTCACCATTGTCTAATTTGCATCCAGGTGTGGCTCAAACCATTTGTCTAGAGCCCTCTGTTTCATGTTTCTTTCTTGTCCATCCTGCCCATCTCTCTGCTAACCCTTATCAATCCAGAGGGCTTTTTCTTTCCTTGGAGTTCAGTTTAGGCACTGCTTCATACAAGTACCTGTGCTTATCTCTGATCTGTTACTTGGCCTGACTTTACCAGTACACTAAAAGCTTATCAAAGACAGAAATGGTCTGTGTACACAAATACTTAACAAGTGATAGTAAATATTAATGAGCCTGGCCAGCTGATTAAATACAGCCCTAGGGGTCCCTTGCTATATGTCAAAGTGAAGGAGAAACCAGGAGGGACTTCTGAGTGACCACTGAACACCTTCAGTGAATCACCATGTGTCGTATAGAGCACCTTGTTCTTCAAGGCTAGCTGATTCTTTGGAGTTTGGATCTTTCATCTTCTTTGAGCTATCCTGCAACTCTAGAGAGAAACTGCAGGAAACTTATAGTAATGCAAATATCTGTAGATATGCAAAATATACTGTCTGGATGCCTTTTCTCCCCCCACTGTAGAAGCCAGTGTTGTACCTATTAAGTGAATACATTTTCACATATCTCATGGGCTTATATATTTGATCTTTGAATTCTCCTTTGAACTGGTTATAACACCTTTTCTGATTCTCTCAATTCATTAATTAAATACCATCTTTGGCAGGGTGTGTGTTTTATGTATGTGGGAGGAGTCACCTTACTTTTTTTCTTAAAAATTATCCTTAAATAGTTGTAGAGCTCCTGGGATGATTTAAGAAAAACCACCTAATGAAACAGCTTCCCCCCTCATAAAGGAACTGAGGTTCTTTCTAGTCATGGCATCTTTATGTTTACTTTTATTTATTTTATTTTTTTATGTTTACTTTCAAATACTTTATTGTTACTTTGATTAAATAGGTTAACAGGTACTTCAAGTATCTGTATAAGGTCCTATATTAATCAGACATCCAAATTTCCTCTTTATTTTTGCCTTCAAAAAGTCAAATTCTTAATATAGAAAAAAGACCTTTCCGGGTATCTTTTATACCTGAAGCTATATTTGAGATTTCCCAGAAGAGCTCTAGAAAATTACAATGATTTATTTCTATAAAGTAATGCTAGAAATAATTAGGTTTGTATAATGAGTTACCAAATCAGAAGACATGCCAGGATTTCCCTAGGTTACATTTGAATACATAACATGTATTAATATAAATATTTCAGAAATTATATATTTTCATGGGAAATTCCTAGAGATTGTTCAATGCCCTCATGGTCCATAATAGGTTCCTATTGATTAGAATTCTGGTGGTAGCTTGCCTGCTAATATTAGGCAAAAACAGTGTGGCCAGTCAGCTTCAGTTATTTAAATGTTTACTTGGAACAAGCTTCTTTTCCCCTTCTCCCAAGCCTTATAGAAACATAATTGAGATATGCATTGTGAATTTAGGTAAACAATGTGATGATTTGGTACATATATATTACACAATGATTACCACAATGAAATGAACACATCCATCCTCCCATCACTGTTTTATAGTGAGAGCATTTAAGATTTATAACCCTAGCAACTTTGAAGTATATAATGTAGTATTAACTATAGTCTTCCTGCTGTGCAATAGATCTCTGGAACCTGTAACTTGAAGTTTATACCTTTGATCAATGTCTCCATATTTGCCCTACCGCCTCAACCTCTAGACAACCACCATTCCATGTTCAGGTGTTTTTAAGATACCACATATAAGTGAGATCATACATTATTTGTCTTTCTCTAGCTTATCTCACGTGGCATAATGCTCTCAAAGTCCTTCCCTGTTGTAGCAAACTGAAGGATTTCTTCTTTCTTTCTCTTTCTTTCTTTCTTTCTTTCTTTCTTTCTTTCTTTCTTTCTTTCTTTCTTTCTTTTTCTTTCTCTTTCTCTTTCTTTTTCTTTCTCTTTTTCTTCTTTTTTCTTATGGCTGAACAATTATTTGTTCATTCATCCATTGATGAACACATCTGTTTCCATGTCTTGGCTGTTGTAAATAATACTATAATGAACACGGGAGTGCAGATCTGAGATGATGATTTCATTTCCTTTGGATACATACCCAGAAGTGGAATTATAGTCATTCTAGTTTTAATTTTTTGAGGAACCTCCATATTGTTTTCCATAGTGGCCACACCAGTCTACATTCCCATCAACCATGCCCACAGGTTCCCTTATCTCCACTTCCACAATGCTTGTTCTCTCGTCTTTTTGATAATCTGCTTTAGTTTGAATCTAGCATCTTCAAGGCCAGGGCTTCTAAATTGGACATGTACACCAGACTTACCCATAGTTCTATAAAAATTTCTTTACTTGACATTCTTTATATAATATCTCAGGATTATTGTACATAATAACACAAGATTTCCTCTATAAAAATTTATGTATTTATAAATCAGGTGTAACATCAGAAAACAGACTCGCTTATTACCCTTGGAAACATTTTGCCTAAAAACATTGGGGTGGCTTTGTGTCATGTCTGGCACATCATCACGTTTCCTGGTCACTTTATTCTGAGCTCTCCTCAGATTTCTTGGAAATTAAGGTAATAACCTCACCTGTGTTACATCTTTTATCTACAGATTCTGGTTTATGGATCCTCACCTGAGTGAGCAGAGTTCCTTTTTTAACAAAGCTGCCTTCATGTTCCAAGTACTTCAAACTATTGACTCTTCTAAGAGTAGAGTCTTGTGTGCAGATGGCATTGCCTGCCAGTGGGCTGAGTCAGGATTTTCAAGCTTTCTTTAGTCAAGAAGCAGACGGCTTCCTGCGTCTGCTAGCTCAAGATTTAGCAGAACATGACTTAATTACATAGGACTGAGGAACTGATGAGGGCATTTTTATTATGGATATTTGTTTAGAATATTGACTTTTTAAAAAAAATGTTAGAGATGTAAGCACGTTCTTCTTATTCTTAAGCTATCTAGAACCAATAACAAGTTAGCAGACCCTTCCATTGTTAACATATCACTTTCAAATGATGTCTGATTCTCACTAAGCCTGTGTTCCTCACCTCCACTGGAAATGCGAAACTCTTACTAAATTTCTTTACTGTTTAACAGTATAACTTACATATATCCAATAAGAACATTTCCTTAGTACTGGGAGATGATTGGAAAAGTGGGTACAAAAGAAGTCTGACCTGGAATGTCTTAATTGAGAATTGTAATTTCATCAGGTAGGATGGTCACTTTTAAGGGATATAAAGTGGACTTTTTTTATTTAGGCTTTTTTATGAGGAGATGCCTATGAAAGCTGCTCAGGGAAGATTGGCCTGGAAGCTGGCTTGAGTGGGTCCAGTCTTTATAGAGGGTGAGGAAGACCAGCCACCTCCTAGAAAGCCAGGGGCTCTGAGACAGGGAGTCACCAACACTTATAGGTACTGCAGGTTAAACTTGATGAGTTTTTTTGACTTGGATTCTAGCCTTGACATAATAAATACTAGAAATGTTAAAGTGCAACCTGAAATTCCTTATGAAAACCTCCACCAGGGGCACCGCTGGGTGGCTTAGTTGGTTGAACTAAGACTCTTAATTTTTGGTTCAGGTCATGATCTCAGGGTGGTGGGATTGAGCCCCACATCGGGCTTCCTGCTCAGCAGAGTCTGCTTGAAATTCTTCCTCTCCCTCTGCCTCTATCCCCACTTGTGCTTGCTCAGGCTCTCTCTCTAAAATAAAGAAATCTTAAAAATACCCCAAAACTTTCTACCAGCTTGTTTTGTTATCATTCAATACTATAGAGCTCTAGCTTTCCAAAGCAAACTTGAGAAAGCCTCGTGCTGCACCTATGCAAATGAGGCCAAATCAATCAAATGAGAGCAGCTTTACAAGGATGATTTTTCTTCAGGATTATTCTTGATCAAAGGAGGAAGACTATACCAAAAAATTGAAAAGACTTAATTGGGCCAGAAGAAGACCAGGTATCTTCAGTGGAAAGCAATGCATTATTTAGAATGTTCACAATGATATGATTCAACAGAGCTTGTTCTTTTGTCTTTGAGTTATTTTACAACTCTACAGAAATTACTAAATATAACTATATCCACAGAAGCTAACTTGTACTTGTTCTAGAGCAAATAATTCTTGTCTATAAACATGGAGGTAGTTTTGTGCCTTGGAGTTTCAATTGATTCCCTCTCCATCATGGAAGAATCCAGTTTTGCATCCCTTAAGCAGAGGTTTCAACATTCCTGATGGGCTTTGTATCTCTGTCCCAACTGGTCTTTTTATTCTCCTTTTGAGGTATTAGTGACCACTTCTTCAGGTCCCTCATGCATTAGTTAAATCTTTGATGTTTAGTATTCCAGGTGTATGAGAGTCAGGGTTGTCCCTTGTTTTTTTTTTTTTTTTTTTTTTGTTTTTTTTTAAACAACTATCCTTTACCTACAGGCAAACCTTTCTGCTGGGTAATGAGCCACTCTTGGGGGCCCAAGGAAAGGAGGTACCTGGGGAGCTGGAGTTCTTAGGAATCAGCTGGTAAAATCCCCTCAGCATTTCAAGAATCAGCAGGTCTATATCTGGGCATCCTGCCTGAAGAGTAGCCCTGGTTACATCTCTGCATTTACAATAGTACCTGCTTGGAGGGTGGCACTCAAAAACTGCCCATTGCCCAACATTCAATCACAGATAGAAAAAAAGACCCATGAAGGTGATTGGATGGCTTGATGTTCAAATTTGCTAATTCCTCAACTGACTCATAACCCAATCACAATTTTTCCCCCCCGGCGGCTGTTACTAACTTAGGTAAGGCAGTTTTAGGGAACTTCTTTGAACTACTTCTGATTAAAACAACAAAACTTACGTTTTATACTGTGTGCCTGGAACTATTATGTTACTCTTGTTCCCTAACTTAATCCTATTTAGACCTAAAAACAAGTCACTCCTATCAGATCCATTTTTATTTTTTTTATTTTTATTTATTTATTTATTTTAAGATTTTATTTATTTATTCATGAGACACACACACACAGAGAAGCAGAGACACAGGCAGGGGGAGAAGCAGGTTCCATGCAGGGAGCCCGACGTGGGACTCGATCCCGGGTCTCCAGGATCACACCCCGGGCTGAAGGCGGCACCAAACCGCTGAGCCACCGGGGCTGCCCCAGATCCATTTTTAGATGAGAAAAGTAGAGCATGGAGCTGAATTGTTGAATTGTTCAGGTTATACAACCAGTTACAGATGAAAATCCTCACCCTTCTCTTTAATATTAGATTCAATACATTCAATTAGTCTTGTGGTCAAAATTTTATTTTCATGCAATTCTTACAATAGTCCTATAAGTGAGGGCTTATTACCCCCATTTTGTAGGTGAGAAAATGGAGGTTAAATAAATGGTCATTAAACTTGAAATTTATCACAATATGGTCTGGGATCAGCATACATGGTCTTCTGCTGAATTAGTCCCTTTCCTCCTTGTGTGCGCATGTGCTTTGCCTAGTTTAAATCTGTACAGCTGCTTGAACCTGCTTTTCCTACACAGTGGGTGTGTGGTTTCAGGTGCTTCGCATGTCTGCTTAAGGTTTGGAGTGTTTGGCTCTACCCCTGTTGGAGTTTGCATATTTTCCTCTAAGAGAGGCTGATACACTCTCTTAAAGGCACTTGGGAAACTGCTGTTTTAGGAGGTTATTGTCCCTATTTATGGAAGATCTAGAGAGAATTGCTGATCAATCAAAATGGTCACAAAGTATGAGCCCAGAGACCAGTGCCTTCTAGGAGAGGGGTGATTCCCTCTTTGTTTTTTGCCTTGTTATTCAATCTAACTAGCTTAAATGTCACTGCCCCCCACCCTTAGTACCATTTCCCAGCAGGCCCCACCCTTGCCCTGCTCTGGCCTTCTGGCAGAGTAAGAATTGCAGCTCTGCTAATTTGGTCTTGCTCTGTAATGACTTCCTCGGTGTGTTCTTGGCTGCCTCTAGTTTGATTTCAGCTGGTTTTTGTTCACCCAGTGGCAGATTGTTAAATAACATGTGTTTTTTATGCACCAAGTTCCTCAACCATGTGGCATCTGACATTTTCATTACTGCTTGTCACAAACTTCACAGTGTCTGCGTTGTAGTCCTTAGCTATTAGTTCAGTATTTACTTAATGCTGGGTCTTCGCTCTAGCACATGGAGACCTTGCCAGGCCTTGGGGAGTCAGATCTGTCTTCTATTTCTTGCAGCCACTGTGTGTGTGAAAGCTAAAGCTCCGTTCCTCCTCTTGGCACAGGAACACAGAACCTCCAGCCTTGCTGCAATAAGGGGACAGATGAGGAGGAGGTGCGCTCCCTCTCTTGGGCTCCAAGCCTCTTTGTTCCTAGGATTTGTGAATGTACTGCAGTGCAGGCACTCTTGTTCTAGCATGTTTAAGATCAAGCACTCTTCTCTCAGCCTCCCTCCTTCTGCTAACGACCATTTCCCCATGCAGTCCTTCTCAAAATCTGGAACTCTGTTTTTTTGTTTTGTTTTGTTTTTGTTTTTTTAATGCTTTTTTATCTAGTTGATTGTAAGCCCTAGCTTGTCTCTTCCCACCCTCATCCTGATATTCATCTCCAAACTCTGTTTAGTTCCTCAGCATCCATAGCTGTTTGTCTAAGAATTACATACAGTCAGCACCCCTTCCCCATGCTTTCATGCAGTGGTCCACCACTGTATTAGGTTCTAGAAATATTTGCTCAAGTGGAGGGAGGTGGTATCCTAGACAAGGTGTCTGTCTTAATACTAAGGCTTTGAATTTCAAAACACTGGCAGCTCTGTTCCGATGAAGGGAGCTGGGCTTTGAGTTTGAAAGACCATTTTTCTCTTTAGTCTCTTATGGCCTGGACAATATATAGCTTAAGCTACATATGCCCAGCATTTCCTTATCTGAATCGAACTCCGTCTATTTTGCTTTGCAGGGGAGCTGTTTGCCTCCCAAGCAGGAGGAGCTCCAGTAATTTTTCCTATAGCAATCCTGACTGCACTACTACTAATCAGAGGAATGAAAGTTAAGTGTCAAATTATTGAAAATCCTCCATGCCCTCCCACCTGTTCATCATCCCTACTGAGGCAACCCCATTCATTTTCTTTCTGGATTCCATTTTGTCCTTGGCATCCCTCTACAGAGGCATCATTGGGGGAGCAGTGAAGGAATAGGTGACTCAAATTGGATTCAGCCTTCCTGCCTCGTGTTCCTCCCAGGCGGTGCTTCCATCGGGTCTGTGGTGGAGCCCGCTGTCAGACGTGGCTTCTTAAAATGTCAAGTCACTACACTACCTTCAGTAGCTTTCGAAGCAGCTCGTTACTTTCAGAATAATGGCCATATTTCCCAGTCTCTCCTCTGAGCCTCCGCCTGCCCCATCTCCCGCCAGTTTCCTTGCCTCACCCGTGCCCAGCTGGACTGCAGAAACACTGCTCCTCATTACTGGAGATTGGCCACTGCATTATTCAGTAGCTCGGCTCAGGATCTATACCTTTGTGTTCAGTGAAGTGGTTCTGCACTCTGTGGGGTGCAAACACGAAAAGGTTTTATTTTTATTCAATCATTGCTTTAAACCAAGTTCTGTTCACTGGGTCTTTTGTCCTTTGGTGTCTGGGAATGGCAGCCTATTCATTTTATGAAAATCTGGACAAATCTAAAACTCAGGTGTTTTCCCTGGCCCCCAGCCAGTTCAGGGTTGATCCATAGCCCTGGGGGATCCCCACGCAGCATGAAAGGGAGTGGTCTGCTGGGTCACTGCCCCTCTTCACCCTCCTCTGGGGAGGCTGCAGGGATAGTTTCCTGTGGCTAATGTGGCTGTGGCTGGGCATTTCTTGGCTATTGCTATTCTCTGCTCTTTATGAGGCCTCATTTACACCCTGCTCTCTAGGAGCCATCTTCAGGTGGTCCATGGTGTGTGAAGGATTCCCCTCTTGAGTGGGACTTCTACGCCTCTACAAAGACCTAGAAATCATACCCCCAAGCCAGTCGTTGACACCATAACTAGAAGGCAGAAATCCAAGTATGTTCTTGGAATTGGCTGTTCTTGGGTCATCTTTCTCCTCAGAATAGCAACAGAGAAAAGAACTCTTAAAAATAGATCCCAGAGATGTGTACTTTGGGGTGTGCAGCTAGCACTGTATTTGATGGCTTAGCTTTCTTCTTTGGCTAAGTTAGCTGAGAGGACTAGGGAAGGGAGTGACTTGGCACAGAGTCACTCTTCCTCTGTGTGGGGGAAGAAGTGTGCTTTCTTCTGCTGTAAAGCACTTGAGTAGGGAAAGTCAAGGCCTGGGATCCTGATGACTGCCTCCTTAAGTTGCGGGAACATTTGCTCATGTTCCTGGATGTTTTTCCCCCCACCTCCATTCTCTCTTCCCCAAGAGCCTTTCTCTTACATGGAAGTCATCTTTTTTCCCTCTCTCCCTTTTGCAGAGGGCTGAGGCTTATTCAAGATGTGGGCTAAGTTCCCAGTAGAGTACAATCAATAATCGGCCTTTGTGCCTTCTGGGGTCCCTTCAAGCCCTGGTGGTGCCTGAAGTTTTGAAAAACTTTATTCTAAAATTAACACAGTAAAATTGTCTTATGTGCAGTTCTATGAATTTTTATACGTGTGTATATTCATATAAGCACCACTACAATTAGGATACAGTATAGCTCTACTACTTAAAAAACAAAAACAAAAACCTCCCTGTGTCTCCCTTTGTCTTCTCCCACTCTTAATTTAACCCTGTTGTATCCTCTGATTGGTTATCTGTCACCGTAGACTTTTCAAGACTGTGATCCAAGTACAATCATATGGTATGTGACATTTTGAGACTAGCATTTTTCACTTGGCATAATGCCTTGAAGAATCCTCCAAATGGTAGATACCATTTTTTCGGAGATATAATTGACATAAAATACTAGTTTCAGGTATACAGCATAATGACTTGATATATGTATATATTGATATGATCACCATGGTGTCTGACATCTGTCACCACACTGCTACAAATGTTGTTTTCTTATGAGAATTTAAGATTTGCTTTCTGCAACTTTCAAATATGCAATACAGTATTCTTATAGTCATGTTGTATATTTTATTCTCAGGACTTTTTTTATAGCTGAAAGCTTGTACCTCTTCACCCTTCACCCTTTTTGTTCATCCTCCTCACTCCCTGCCTCTGGCAACCACCAATGTCTTCTCTTATCGATGAGGTTTTATTTCTGTGTTTGCAGAGTCCACACATAAATGAGATCATAGGGTGTTTGTCTTTCCCTGTCTGACTTATTAACTTAGCATAATACCCTCAGGATCTGTCCATGCTGTCACAAACAACAGGATTTCCTTTCCTCTAGCTGAGTGATACTCCTTTGTATATATACACCATGTTTTCTTGATTCATTCATTCACCAGTGAACACTGCAGTTGTGTCATGTCTTGGCTACTATAAATTATGTTCTGAGCATGGAAGTAAAGCTATCTTTTTGTATTAGTGTTTCTTTGACTAAATACCCAGAAGGGGAATTGCTGGGTGATATGGTAGTCCTACCTAATTTCTTGAGGATGTGTATACTGTTTTCCATAGTGAATGCATGTATCAATGGTTAATTCCTGTTTGTTCCTGAGCAGTATGCCATGGTCTGGATAGAAAGTTTCCTGGTGGTGCTCTGGGGACTGTGACTACTCTCTCTCCAGGGCCAGATCCTGGTTTTCCTCTGAACCTTGGTATTGATCTTGTTCATTAATAATTACTGCTAATCCCAGTCCCTAACTTTGTCTTCATTGAAGCAGCAAATAGAGCCAATAAGAGTTTTGCCCTTTCTTTCTGTAGCTTTCTTTCCAGTAGGATGTGACTACTCACTCAAGTTTAATGCTTCCCTTGTCCACGGACTCAGGGCAAGTTCTAGAGGGATCATAGACCACATGCAAGACTGCCCAGTCTGATGTTTGGGTATTTTTAGAACTCTGAAGGGATTTATATGTTTTATGGAGAACTTGTAGCTTAGGGCAGGGACTCCAATCTCACAGAACTCCATTCTAAACCATTCCAGGTTCTCTTGCTAGGATCCTGAGATCTCCACTTGCTCTCATATGAGTCTCTTTTGGATCTCTCATGTCATGTGCAGGATGTAGGTGATTTTAGAGTAATAAAATGGAAAATAGTGCCTACAGTAAAAGCACTTTAGTCTCCTTTAATCTTTATAACAACTTTATATGGAGGAGGGAGAGACTAGAGTTGACAATCAATGCCTACTATGTGCCAGACACTTTAGATCTATCATCACATTCAATATTAGGAACTTTATGTAAAATGATTCTCATTTCCAACAGGAGTAATCTGCAGCTCAGAAGTTAAATGAGTTGCCTAAAGTCCACTAGTAAATAGGCATTAGGATTCAAACTCAGGTTTTCAAACTCCTTCTACCATACTCTCTGCAAAAACAGAGGGATCTAGGAAGGGAGAAGTATGCAATTTATGTGATGCTTGTATTTGTGTTGTATGACTCCTGTAATAAAATACCACAAGTTGGGGCACTTAAAACAAAATCTGCTTCACAGTTCTGGAAGCTACAAGTCCAAAATCAAGATATTGGCAGAGAATTCTTTCATTTCTCTTCCTGGCTTCTGATTTTTTTTTTGTTTGTTTTTTTGTTTGTTTGTTTTTTTGCCAAGTTTTGGCATTCTTTGATGGGCAGCTGCAGAACCCCAGTCTCTGCCTTTCTTGTCACATGGCATTTTCCTTGTGTCCATCTTCGTATGGGCAGCTCATGAGGGCACCATTCCTACTGGATTAGGGACCCACCCTACTCCAATATGACCAAATCTTAACCATTCACATTGACAATGACCCTATCTTCAAATAAGATCACATTCTGAGTTGCTGGGGGTTAGAACTTAAACATTTTTTAGGTGGATACAATTCACACATAATGCCTATTGTGTATTGGAGTTCATATTAGACATTTAGACAACCACACAGAGAAAGTAACTATCCTTACCTTCCTTTTTTTTTTTTTTAAATTATCACGTTGGGCTGGCTCACTCTCCAAAACACTTTAAAGTAATCATTTGGAAAAAATGTTGTTCCATAAGAGCCCTAATAGAAATTATAATGTTCATATTCTAGGTCAAACTGGTTGAATTGAAAAGTCCATCCCCTCAACTTCCCACAGTGAATAGTCAACATGCATGGTAGTATGGTAGTGTAATGTTAAGTTAAACTTTGTAGTTTTCATTTTCAGGTCTCATAATCTAGAATGTCTACACTTTGTCTAATCTTTATTTAGCTTTTAGGAGACTCCTTTCTGAGGACATGCTTTGTGACTCTTGATCTGTCAAGCTCAAGATGGCGATAAATTGTGGCTGCTATTCCATTAATTTTACAACATATTGAAGGAATTTAGTGTTTTCTAAATTTTCTGTGAAGACGAAGACTGGAGAAGACTCACATAGGGCATTTTGATCACATATTTCAATGATTGTCATTGAGATTTTCTTAAAATCCACTTTCAAGAACACAATGCTATTTTAGAAAACCATTTTTACAAATTATTGACATTCTGTGATAGAAAGTTAATTGCTTATTGCCTTTTTAAATTCAGCTTTTCTCTAAACACATCTCATAAAGTATCCTATATGACTTACCGCCATATTGAATTTGAAATTCCAACTCCCTTGACAAAGATCATGCCTAATACACTGGTCTTACCTGTCCATCTCAAATATTTAATATTTACATACAACTATACTACATTTTACACCTACAGTGATGAAGTACCTACTTGCATTTTATAAGAACTATGCACAAATCTTTTCTAAAGATATTGGTAAAGATATTGGCACAAGTGCATTAAAAGCTCATCTTGATAGTATCTTTGACACAAAATCTAAGGTGTGAATATAAAAAAAGTGGATGAAGTCGTTAAAGCTTTTTTTTTTTCTAATGAAACAACTTTGAAATCGCTAATTATCTAGTTCTTGTTACATGTGTATTGCTGTCCTACCTTTCATCCTTAACAGCAGAATCCTCAAGAGCAGATATATAGGGTGTTTTACATCAAACTGATTTTATGAGCTTTATCTCTTTTCATTGGTTTTGACCAAACTTCTATGTGGTGATGGACTGTTCTAGTGCATTACAATCTTTAGGAGTTTCTTGGAGACATATTGCTATTTTCTGAAAAAAAATTTTAGGTGATTTGAAGCAAGACAGCTATGTTTTTAAAGAAAGTCAAGAGAATGACCTAGAAATAAGAATTTTGGTATCTTAAGATTTTATTTTTACTTACAGAACATTTGGGAATTCAATCTTTATTGCTGCTCTATTTGTATTTGGCTATTTATACTGTCCAACACTAGGCCAGAATCCCAAAATATTAGGCCTTAGTATTTTTTATTTATCCAGAAACTCCCAGAGCTAGGACAGGGTGGTGGTTATGAGCACAGACTCTGAAGCCATACTACCAACTGTTAATCATGTGACCTTGGGCCTCTGTCTACCCTTCCGAAGATTAAATTAAATGAATCCATCAAATTCTGAGAGCAATGCTTGATACACAGTAAATGCTACTCAAGTTTTACTATATTTCCAGGCTGGCTTTGCTTCTATATTAGCTATGTGATCTAGGGCAAATCCTTTAAACTTAGGTTTTATTATTTACATTTTACATAACTGACAAGCTTTTCATGAAGATTAAATTAGATATTTTATGTAGAAATCCCACGCACCACATAGCTTACTGCTTTTAACTATGCCGAAATGTCTATATATTTGGAGGGTTTTTTCAAGACCTTCTGGTGACCAAAATGGTTAACGTGTCTTCAAAGACTCTTAACACCTATTATTTCCTGGGAGTTGTTTAGATATTGTGGACAATCTAAATCATCACTGCTAGTTTAACATGTTGGTTATTACTGCAATATATTACATGTGTATGTAGTATTGAAGTGTAAGTGTATCCAACCACTTATAATTCAAGCCATAATCAGAGTAGTTTATCAAACTGTAGAGTATCAAAGTCCCTTGAGTAAAGATCAAATAGGAGACAGCATTATTTGTTACCCTCAATATCCTCATTCTAAGACTTGTCTTAAGGAAACCACTTGCTGTTAATAATAAATTTGGTTATGTAAACCCCAGCTGTGACTTGCACAAGGTTAGAGCTTTCAACTTAAAAATATTGTCACCTAGGGGTGCCTGAGTGGGTCAGTTGGTTAAGTGGCCAACTCTTGATTTCAACTCAAGTCATGATGTCAGGGTCGTGAGATCAAGCCTGGTACTGGGTTCTTCACTGCATGTGGAGCCTGCTTAAGATTCTCTCTCTCTCTCTCTCTCTCTCTCCTTCTCTCTCTGGTCCTCCCCCATTCATGTATGCATGCACGCACATGTGCTCTCAAAACCACAAATATTTAAAAATATTGTTACCTAAAACTAATAGGATATTGTATGTGAGTTACACCTTAAAAAACCGTACATCTTTGTGCAATAGTCAAAATACAGCCTAATGTTTTATTGAAAAAGAAGGGTTAAAATATTTCTATAGTTTTCTCTGAAGTTTGTGAGAACTGCCTACATCCTTTGGAATAATTTGGAGACATTATAAGACTTACTGGGCTGAGGTGATGATATCAAGATTAGAAAGTAATATTCTTTATCATTTGTGAGTGTAGTAATTTCAAAAGAGTGCTATAACCTTGTTTTGTGTTTCTAAGTAGCCTGACTAATTCAGTTCTTGGGTTGCTTGGTTCATTATGTGATCATCATTCCATATGGTGGTGTTCTCTTCCAGCTCATATTTTCATCCACTAGCGCTAGCTTGTTGCCCATTTAATGATGCAGAAATTCAAATTCATGGATGGCAGTTTCAGATGTTAAAACACCATTGCAAATCTACCTAAGGGAAATGAGGAAAAGAACATTTTAGCATGCAGGGCAAAATGAGTCTTTATGCTAAGGAAAAATTCTTGATCCTCCTCAGTTCCCATACCATATAAAAACACCCAATTATAGAATGCCTATAATAAGAATTTTAGGGTCTTGTGGGCTACTCTGAATTGAATTAAAATAAGGGAGGAATGTATTTTAACTCCAGCCATGTGCGTTAGGTTTACCAAATTGCCATAAACCTCTCATTTGTTAAAATGATTCAAAGAGAACAAACATGTTTCCACAGATATTCCCGGTTTTCTTTAAACCTCAAAATTAAGTTCTCTTAAATCCACCTATGATTTTCATGCTTTAAACATCTGGCACATGCTAGATATCCTTAAATTGAAGATGACAGAAGCTAACACGTGAGTTGAGCTATTCTGGTGGGTTAATGACAACACAGAACCATGTCAGGTTGTGAATTCAGTCACTGAGCAGAATTCTAAGCCCTTGGTATGAAGTCCATGAATCTCAAGATAAGTAGCCTGGTTGAGGACCTATAGCCATGTGACCACCACTCATTGTCTTTAAAACCACTACCAAGGTCTCTGTTAGGATCCTTCAGATCCAGGAAGGTTGCCCAATCCTTCTTCTTCTTCTTCTTTTTTTTTTTTTAAAGATTTTATTTATTTATTCATGAGAGACACACAGAGAGAGAGAGAGAGAGAGAGAGAGAGAGAAGCAGAGACACAGACAGAGGAAGAAGCAGTCTCCATTCAGGGAGCTCGACATGGGACTCGATCCTGGGCCAAAGGTGGTACTAAACCACTGAGCCACCCGGGTTGCCCCCAATCCTTCTTTTGACAGGCTGGAGAGCTATGCCCATGACTGCTCAGTGGGTGCCTTTTCAGAAGAGGTGAGTGTGGTTTCTATAAATGAGATTCCTAGATTTTCTTTCTCATTACTTCTGTCTGGGAATTAATCTTTTTCACACAGTAGGTTGTATTTGTTTTAAAGTTTGCCCTGGGTTCCTTTGTGGGATTTGAAAATGGATTCTTACTATTTCATTGATTCTTAGTTCCAGCTCTTTGTTATAGCCAGGCAATACACAAACTGCTAGAAAAAGGTGTTAGTAAGTGATGAAGTGGCATAGCTAGTGAGTGAATGGATTTTTTTCTTTCCTTAAGCAAATGACCACCCTTGTTTACCTAAATAATTAGGTCCTAGATGTCTTACAAATAGCAGTTCTCAAAAGTTAGTGGTAAGAAAAAAGGCTCATGTATCCTCATTTGAATAGGCTATTGGGCCCATCCTTAATTCTTCTGTTACAAGCACTGCCAACAGCTCAGATCCTGTAATTGGACTTCATAGTTTTTATTCATGATACAAAGCAATGCTTTGTATGCTTAAATGTTTTGAAACACACAAAATGTGCTTATTTGTCAAATACTTAAAAATCTATTTTTTTGTCACTTGGAACATATATACATGTGTAGGAAAAATGTCACTGATCATTGGTCAGCTGCTATATCATCTGAAGGCTAAAATCTAGTGGCTGGGAGAACTTGATATAACAATTTTTAATTTCTGTCTCTAGCACCAACTTGTTAGAATATCTGATATTGGTCACAAATCTTCTGGGCCTCCTTTTTTATCTCTAGATGGCAAACACACATCCCTTTCTTTGCAGGTCAGCTGCAGATTTAATTAAGCCTGAGGAAGTAGCTGGATGCTTGCCCTGAAGTCACCAGGCAGGTGAGAACTTGAGTGTACCTACCATATATACCAACCAGAAAGCCAAATGGCATTACTTTGTTCTTTCTCTTTGCCTCAGTCTTTTCCTATCCAGATTTCAAAAGCTTTTATTGAAAGAAATGAAATGTTTCCTTCTTAATGAAATCAACAAGAATATTTGTGTATGTGGGCATAACTTATTTCTCAGATCATGGCTCATCTTGGGGTAGATATTTAAGGAATGAAAGGAGCCAAGATAGCTAATATATTTTAGAACATAAGCAACT
Source organism: Canis lupus baileyi (assembly GCF_048164855.1). Classification (NCBI taxonomy): domain Eukaryota; kingdom Metazoa; phylum Chordata; class Mammalia; order Carnivora; family Canidae; genus Canis; species Canis lupus. The sequence goes on along the minus strand of NC_132843.1, from coordinate 20,334,602 downwards.
GACTTAAGTAGGTTGAGGGGCAATTATTGGTTAAGAACTCAGAGCATGGGTTTTTCACAGCTGTGAGTTGAATATACAGTGACAAGAATCACAGAGCAGTCCATAATGATATTCTCTTTGTGCACTGGTCAAGAACATTTCATTTTATGTATCATTTATAAAGTCTGTGCTATGTCAGTGTCATTCCCAAACACAAAGTAAGCATAAAGAAATGCAAGGCGATGTGTCCACTGTCTGTGGACTGCTGATACCCTGGGTCACATAGTATTTGGAAAAAAAATGATTCAAGAGCCCCTTCACAGCCAAGGAGAGGAAGATTCCGTTGATTTTTGAATGTTCCATTGTGTATTTGATGCATTTCATTGAGTTCTAACTCAAGCCAGCCTTGGAATAGTTTCTCCTTCCACTCTTCTGGAAGAAAAGCAGGAGTTTTTTACTTCCAAAAATGTGCACAGATGAATACTGCTTCATTGTCATCTTCCTAGTTAAATGCATGAATCTGATTTAGCAGCCTTTTCTTGAATGTCTGTGTCACTTAGGAGTTTTCCTCTGAAGTCCTTTCCACTGAATCTTTAGTGAAGGTAGACTTATTTCAGGCCTACGGATCATCACATAGGTTTTCTCCAAGTGGCAAACTTCAGACTAACCTTATTCATCCTCAGTCCTGTCCCTATGAAAGAGTCCTGCTTCTTTGCTTTTGAGGTTAAAATAACCCAGTTGTTTAAAGCTATCTTTTCCTTTGATCTTGGAACATTTCCTTTCCATATCAGCTTGTATGCTCTGTAACACTCTGACTTACCTTCTAACCTGTAGGTTTCTTAATTATCCTTCTAGTCAGTGGTTCTTATTCATACCCAGAAATCAAACATCTCTTTATACTCTCTCTAGGCTAAATAGCTGAAGTATGGAGTCAGTACAGAATGATGGAACTTAAGGAGGGAGTAATAGTGTGGACATATGAGGGCCAGATGGCTTTCTACCCGAGGTACTATTATGTTGTGTTATTACTATAGCCCATGGTCTCCCTCCCTACTATGTTCAGCACTTCATAGACTTGGAAAGGCTGACTCATGCTAATCAAAACTGCATGACACTGAAATACATAAACCATAATGAACATTTAGAATGGAGATACGCTTTTCTCATGATGGAGAAGAATATATCTACCAGCATCCCTGAGAAGTAGACCTAACTAGAGTTGCCTAGTGAGTGGAGTGAAAAGGCAGCCTTCAGGAACATTTCAACAAAGCTATTCTAAATCTGTTGAGCCATCCAGTGGGGGTCTTCATGGTCCACCAACATATAATTAAATACTAAAATTATTTGCAGATTAAAACTAGGGAGTATAGAAGCTCAGCTATGATTCTGTAAATCATTCGTCATTAACCAAATAAGTTTGGTTTGTGAGTATTTCTCCACTGTAGCCTAACTGCTAATCATGAAGCAGAAATCTATTGACAAGGAATTCACTCTTTTATGGAATAATCTAACATATTTTGAGACTATAAAGTATCAGAAAATTTCTACTTGAGGCTACTTGCAACAGCTTCAGATTCATTTATCATGAGGGTAGTTTCCATGCCTCTTATAAGAGAAGAAGAATTTCCTGCCCTTCAAGATCCTTCTAGCTGGACTAAGAATCAAATTGACGTAAGACAGACTAACAGGAGAAATAAAGATTATGTATGTGGAATCCACATATACATAAACATTCCAAAGACTGATAAAATGAGGTATGTCCTTTTAAAATGAAGGAGACTAGAGGTGCCTGGGTGGCTCAGTCAGTTAAGCATCTGCCTTCAACTTAGGTCATGATCCCCAGGTCCTAGGACTGAGTCCTGCATGGTCTCCCTACTCATCGGGAAGCCTACTTCTCCCTCTCCCTCTACCATATGCCCATGCTTGCAAATAAAAAAAAAAAATCTTAAAAATGGGATTTTTACTGTCTTAGGGCTCTATGCCTTTCACAGAACTTTGAATAGAGCTATGTTGGGATAGAGCATCTAGAGGTTAACAACCTCTGTGGTCCATAGGAGCCACTGGAAGGAGGACCCAGGGAAGAATTTGCCATTTTCAGTGGAGAACAAGTGGTGATGACTAGTTATAATGACTATATACTTTGAATCTGGATTTGCTGCATTTTTTAAATAGTAAGACCCTCAACTGCTTAAGAAATAAGGGTGTTTTAATTCTTTAAACATTTGGGGGGAAAAAGAGCATTTTAAGAGAGGCAGTCTCATTGAAAAATAGATCAAACTCATGAATTCATACTAGATATATTTGTAAATTAATGGCATGAATCCTTAGTCTTTTTTTTCTGAAATATGGAATGTGATAATTGTTTATTTGGGAAATATTCCAGGATCTGGTCAAAATATGTGATTTAGTTTTTCTTGGTTTTAAATCTTGAGATTTTACTTAATTTTTTACTGCTAGGTCATAACCTTGTTAGTAATCAATGGTAGGAAAGAAAAATGCAAACTGGGGCACCTGAGTGGCTCAGTCGGTTGAATGTCTGACTCCAGATTTCTGTTCAGGTCATGATTTCAAGATCATGGGTCCAGCCCCACGAAGGGCTCCATGCAAGGCATGGAGTCTACTTGAGATTCTGTCTCCCTTTGCCTCCCCCTACCACCCCTATGTTTGCTCAGTGTGTTGCCCCACTCTGCCCTGCTCATCTTTAAAAACTAAATATCAAACTGGGAAAAAACCATGAATGGTAATGTGGGTATAGGGGTTTGGGACTTTGAGGGGAAAGAATGCAATTTCTAGAAAGATGAAAAAGTAAATTTTTGGTATATATTTGCTAGGCCTTTCAAAAACAAGACAGAGGACTTGGATTAGAGTGGCCTTGCTAGGTTCCTCCCTATCATACATAGTTCACATTATAATGTAGTTCTCTATGCTGAAAGTTCTTTCCCTGGAGCAGGTTCTCCTATCTAAATTCTTTTAGGCAGTTGTGGAGGAGGTAACAGAGCTTCCCTTGCATCTGCTGCGTTTTGATTTCTTTTAAGTAAAAAATAATCTTCCTGTCAAAGTGGCCCATGTTGAGGCAGCCTGTCCTTGGCCCCTATACTCATAATCATTTTTCTCTTTCAACTACATCTAGATTTTTTTTAAAGATTTTATTTACTCATGAGAGATGGGTGGGGGGGGCCGGTGGGCAGAGACACAAGCAGAGGGAGAAGCAGGCTCCCTGCAAGGAGCCCGATATGGGACTCAATCTCGGATCCCGGAATCATGCCCTGAGCGGAAGGCAGATGCTCAACGGCTGAGCCACTTAGGTGCCCTAGTTTTTTTTTTTTTTTTTCTTCCTGTTTTCTAAAATGTTAATGTCTAGAATTGAACAAGTATATAATTTGGTCTGCAAGTAACCACTTTTGATTTCAAGTCTCCAGTGTTTTTTTAATACATCATGCTGTTGGTACATAACAAAATTGCGATGAACTAAGACTCAAGGTACTTCTTACAAATCCTGATAACAAACCAAGTTGCCCTGTCCTATGCTGGCACACACAATTCCTTTGATTCTAGGTACAAATGTTTCATGTACCTTTGCTTTGTCCTCTCCTTGCATAAGTTTGTCCTCTTACTCCCTCAGGGCCCTTTGAATTCTTATTTCAGCATGTAGTGTATTTACCTGGTATAATGGGAAAAAATACAACAAATAAAGACCCCGGCCTTCTATACCTCAAAATAAGACATTGATAAAAATACTGTATTCTAAAATGCCAGATAGAAGCTATGATGTTGCAATATAGGGTTGTATTTCATTAGTTTACTAATTTATTCAGTGCTCATGGAAGCCTAGTATGTGTTAGGTGTTGTGCTAAGCCCTGTGGAGGCTTGGTGAATAAATAAACAAGGTCTTAGCTTTACGAAGCTGAAATCTTCATGGAGGAGATGGAAAATAGTGTGGTAGGAAACAGGGTAGAAAATGACAGAGTTGGGTAGGTGGCCATCGAATTTAGAGGGAGTTTCTGAATAGGTGGCATCTAACAATGCCTTCAGTTTGACAAGGAGTCAGCTATTCAAAGAGCTGCGAGAACATTCCAGCAGAAGGAAATAGGAGATGCAAACAGGAAGGAATGAGCTTGGTTAAGAATAGAAAGTCACTAGCATGACTGAAGCTTAGTGAACCCAGGAGAGAAGTAGGTGGGGTCGGCTCTGTAGGACATTGTAGATCATGATATGGAGTGTAGGTTCCCCCCCCCCCCTTTTTTTTCTGGATTGCTAACAGCTTCTGAAAGGTTCTGTATAGTTGAACAGACTCCAACACTACTACTATCCAAGCCACATTCCTCTGTGGTGGCCTCGAGTGTATCATAAGAGAGTCAGACTATGGCAAAATCATGGTTTCCTCTATAGTTTTTCCTGATGCATGATTCAAAACAAGTAAACAAAATCCCTTTAATATTTTTAGTGAATTGTTAGCTTGCTCAGTTCTTGAAATCAACTAGGTGAATCCATTATGGAATTTTATCAGGGATTGGAGTCAATGTGAACAGTGTATGATTTCTAGAAGTTATGTTTTTGAAACTTGAGCCAAGAATTTTTGTATCTTTAGTCTATTCAAATTTCTTTCTCCCCTGATTGCACATAGATGACCACAAATGGTTCTTGATTGAACTTACAGGATGGTTCAATACTTGGCAAGATAATTCCCTCTATTTAGAGTAACTAGATTTTGTCTCACTACAAATATATCAAAATTCTGGTTCATTTTTCTTTAAGTCTGGAGGCGCTTTTCCTTAAAGAAGAGGGGAGCAGAATAATTAACTGCCTGTGTCCCCTCTCTGATCTGGCAACTTCATGTGTCTCAATACCTCACTTCATGGCTGCCGGGCCAATGTTCCCTTACATTGTGTTAAGCCTCGCTAACATGATACCAAACAAAAGTCCTCTTAAGGATAGCAGTTAGCAATTTTTTTTTGGACAAATCTTTTGTTGGAACAAACAAGATTCCTGAATTCCTAGATTATCTGTCTTCAGAAAAAACACAGGTAAAGTGTTTCACTTTCTTTGCCTGCTTCTGCTGACAATGGCAGCCCATGATGTGTGGAGAAAGTAAGAGAAATGGGCATTGTAATTCCTGCTCCAAACTGGGAGCAAAGGCCGGCAGTGTTTGTTGAACTCCCTTTCCTTGTGTAACCATGGGGGCTGGAAGTAGTTGACTATGACTATTCACTTTCCAGTTGAAAGTTCTAACCTTTGTGGTTGACCGCTGAGTGAAGCAAATCTGTACTACAAAGCTTAGAAGACTTGAATCTAACCTATCTCTAAGAAGACTTGATCTAACCTATCTCTAAAAAGCTAGCAATGAAGATGACCACAAGCCACTTAAATTATCTGGCCCCTAGTTTTCTTACCTGTAAATATTAAGAGGTTGGAAAAGTCCCATGAGATTCTTTTCAGCTACAATGCTCTACGATTGTAAGAAAATAGTTTTAACTCCTGAATAGAAAGTTTGATTTTTTTTTTCTTTAAGGAAATTGAGGCAGAGCTGTAATACTCCCCACCCCCCAAGCAATTTGATATATAACTTAAGGCACTAGAAAATCGGATCAATTTTCTTTGGAGTTTTCAAATAACTTTTAAAATATATTTCCTTTATTAGTTAAAATCCTCTCTGTGCCATATGAGGCAGTGTTATGCTGGATGTTAAGAATCACATGATCATTTGTAAACCATTTTCCCCACTGAAAGATTTTTATGATCCTACATTTAGTTTTCTTAAAACCAAATACAGTAAGAAGGTATTCATTAAATCTTTAGTCTTTCGTGTTGACCAGTTTGGATTAACAATGCATTTTATTGCAATAACTTATTTTTCACCAAATGATACATAGATGGATAAATTTTAAGCCTTACCAAACTTTGGGAACATGTTTGCAAAAAGAATGCCAACTCCTTTTTTAGATGTTGGTTTCTTAAGTTGAAATACTCATTTTATCTAGAGGGAAAATGAATTGCTACCAACATCAATTCCAGTCGGACTTTATATGCCTTTAATCCAGAGACTTAGAAACGAATAGTCCTAGAAAGTATATTAGGAAAGAATATATATATTAGATAAGCTAGACACTAAAGGTAAAAGTATTAATCTTCAGTCTCCTCAATTTGTATGGGCTCTTTGGTTAAACATGACTCAGGCTATTCTTAATCAGGAAATTGAATTAAAATAATTATTTCAGAAGAAAATATTTAGTCTTTATGATTTATATCAAGGCTTGAAGTTTGAGGGGCAGCTAAAGGTTGTTTTGGTGATATTCTGATTGGAGAGGTTAGTAGGGGTTAGTGGAAGGAAGAAAGAAGAGACCATGAAAACACTTACTTTCCTACTTTCCTTTTCTATTCATTAAATACTATCTTCATCTCTCTTTTTTTTTTTTTTTTTTTGGATGCTTGCTTCTGAGTCTCAACCAATCAGCTTCTAGTGTAATGTCTTTGAATCCTGAAAAGTAATTTGCAGGTGTTTCATAAATTTTGACTGTAGAACCTAGTTTTTCAGTCTGGCAATACTGAAACAAGATATAAAGGTTATTTCAATGCACTTAAATAAATTGATGTATTAACTTCATTAATTGTTCTAAAATGCATGGAAGTCTGGGTTTGAATGAATTCAGATTCTGATCTTTGTTCTCACAGGAACAGGAGACCATGGTATCTTTTTTTTTTTTTTTTTGGTAATTCTTAAGCAGTACTGTGAAACACACAAACTTATTTATAGTGTAAAATAAAACAGCATGCACTGCCCTTCTCCATGTGGATGCATGTACATACATGTCATTATTGCTACCACCACCACTCAGAAACTCTTATGATTGCATTTCCTCCAAGGCAAATAGGAATGCTTAAAGGCTGAGAAAACTTTGGGCCCTAACATTAGGCCCACAGCATGTCCTATCGCAACAGACTGGTTCTTGGACTTTCTCCTCTTTTGCAAACTGTGTACACAACAGATTGATATTCTTCTCAATTCTCCAAGAAGTAAAAGAGATGTGTTTGGCCAGTTTAATAGGGAACAATCCATGGCTGTTGAGGAAAAGTAGGAAGGAGTGTTTCTTGCATAACTTCAGTCCCTGTGTTCTGCCAAAAGGTAACTTCCTTGGAACCATCTCTCAATGGACTGGGTTTGCAGAGCTCTGAATGAAGAGTGGCTACAGGCTGTAATTCTAATGGGGAAGTGTTTCTTTCTGACAAAGGCAACTATTCTGTTCTTTTGTTTAATGTGAATGACTCTGCTTCTTCACCATCTCATCTTTAATTGTTGTGAAAACTTATCTCAAGGATTTTCCATATCTAATTTTCACATTTTCTCCCAGAAAGCATGTGTTTCATGCAGGTGCTCTTGAACATGTTACTTTCACTCTTCCCATTCAGGAAGAGTTGGTGTTAACATTTATTGGGAACATCAGTGTTACATTTTTTTTTGTCGTACCACAAGTGTAGTATATTGTCAAAGTGAGAGACTTTAGGGCCAGCATTCTGTGCCTGTGAAGTGTTAAAGGGAGTTGGAAGAAGACATGCAGGCATAAAGAGTGGTGTGGATAGAAGGGGTTCCCTGAAAAGGCTGCTGAGCATGGCGTATTCCCATGATTTCCTATAATCACAGCCCAATTCTGGTCAAATAATACAATGTATTCCAAGAAGAATAATTGTAAAGGGCATAAAAATATAGCACAATGCTTGATTTATTATATAGTGCAGAAGGAAACATGGAACCTGAAGCATCTGTTCTTTAATGGTAGGGGGTATCAATAATACATAAGGCTAAATGGAAACGTTTTTGGATGGAGAAACAAGGATCCTCATGTTTGGGGAAAGGAGAGCTAGTTGCTTCTGGGGATGCTGGATTGGAAATATGCCAGACTTTGGTAGTGTGTTGACACCAGAGTTAAGTAAAGAAGGGTTAACCAAGGCAGGATGTTACTTTGCTCAGATAAATAACCCCAAATAATCATCACAAGGAACCAAGGAACCATGGTATGTGCACGTGTGTGCATGTGTGTGTGTGTGCACATACACACGCCTCTCAGCCTAGAATTTCTAGTTGGGCCTTAGCTAAAGAAACCCTATGCATTATTAATAAATTAATAAATGATAGCAATTATCTGCTTTCAGAATAAGGGATGTAACAGATGGGGACTTACTGGCAAACAGGTCTTGTCCTAAACCTTCCTCCACTTCAAAATCATCTAAAAAGGATTAAAAAAAAACAAAAACTAGGGGCCTAAGCCTCACTTTTAGAGCTGCTTACTCAGTAGGTCTGTATTGATACTTAGAAAACTTTATGTATAAAAGTTCTGGGTCCCAGTGAGAAGAAAAGTTAAAGGAAGACAGGGGGGGAAGGCACTCAGCCTGGAGAGTCCCCAGTTCTCCTTTCCATCACTTGGTGGAAGATCCCTTCTTTGATCTTTTGCCAACCATTTACCAAAAATGGATTCAGAAATGATTCTGTGAAATCCCATGAAATCCCAGACTTTCTGCATGTATACATGCCAAGAAGATATTTCAAGCCCAAACCAAAACAATGTCAAGTGAAAACCAGAAGCCTAAAGAGCCTACTTGAAGATATAATGGCTTAACCTGGCCTGAATTATTAGATATTGGGACACCTGAGGTGGCTCAGTGGTTGAGCATCTGCCTAGGGTCCTGGGCTTGAGTACCATATTGGGCTCCCCACAGGGAGCCTGCTTCTCCCTCTGCCTGTGTCTCTGCTTCTCTTTGTGTCTCTCATGAATAAATAAAATCTTAAATTACATAGATGTCTTTTTACTTCACATGCATACAGGTATTTAAACTGAATAGCAAAATATAACAAATATTGTACATGACAAATACACAAGCAGATGTACATGGATTCAATGGATTCACCAGTTGTGTAGTACAAGTGCCTTTGATGTGATTGGTAGTGATTTGTTATTACCAAGTCACTGTTTTTAAGTCTCTGCGGGTAATAGCTGGTGCTATTTTTATCTTTCTGTTCAGGTTGTGAAGGGTGCAGCAAAACAGGGCCTTTTTTTTTTCTGTAGGATGAAGGAATAAAAGAAGGAAATGGCATTGGGTATTCTCTCCTTTCTAAGCACATCTTGCCCTTCCCTACAGTCTATTGAGCGAAATACCAAACATATTGCCTCCTACTAGTTTCTTATACTTAGGATTTGAAAATTGCTCCCTTATTAAAAGTTAAAATTAAAAAACAAGGATATGTTGTAATGGGGGAGGAAGAGGGTATGGCCAAGGGACATGGGTTCAGGGTGGTGGGGAGGGAAACCTGCTTTTCGGGAGCAGAGTGGAACAAATGCTACCAGCAACAAAAGCAGTCCTATTTTCTCTCCTGCTAATACTAAACACTGTATGAAGATAGGAGTGGTATCACAAATATACCAAGGACGAATCATTCACAACTATGAGTTAAGTCCTACTCAAAAATTTTGAAATATGTTGGGTTGTACATTTTTTTGTAGATGAATCAGAAATGCTATTGCCTAATGGGAGGATCATTACTCTGTCGAACTTGAATATTTAGAGAATTATAAGTTTTGGTGCTTTGAATTACTGTTCTAAAGTTGAAAATTATAGGAGTTGTTTCCAGCCAGGTAGCAACTGAGTACAGCTGCTGGATTTTGCCTGAGTTTATTTTGAATCCATGATAAAGGGCAATTTTTGTTAACACAGGTGGATCCAGGTCTTTATTTTTTAGTGCAGGGGAAAAAATCCATCTCAAATTACTTGGGTAGGAATGTAAATACAGAAGAAAAAGTTCCATTTACAAAATTGTTGTATCCAGGGATAGACTTTTGCACAATTCCTTGTGTCCTGTAAATGCTACCTTCTGTATTTTTAATCAGTGTCTCTGCTCAGAATAAATGGTACTGGAACAAATGAATTTAGGCCTTTGGGGAGGGGGGGCTTGGGTGTACTTCAGAAATGTAAAGACCAGTGACTCAGAAGCAGGTGGCAAAGAACAGGAAGTGGTTCTACCAGCTGCTGAAAAGCCTTGGTGGTGGAGGCAGTGCTCCAGAACTGAAACTCCAGAACCAGAACCCTTGGGGGGATGACAGACTTCTGAGAAGTGCTTTGTGGAGCAGACACAACTATCTGCTTAAAAGTGGTCTCCCTTTTCCTGTTGAAATTGAGAGTAGGCGAACTATAGTTATCCAGGAATGCCTGCCCACCTCTCCCAGTTTTTCCATCCTTAGCTGCCCTTCAGATGGTAAACATCACTGCTGGAGGGTGTTCCTGCTGGCTGGCTCTGCTTCCCCAAGCTCATAAACACAGCTGCTTGCATAGCGGAAGCAGCCTTGGGAATCCTAAAACCTTCCTCTTTGTTTTGCTGTTTTGTTTTGTCTTTGTTTTGACCTTCTTCTTTCAATGGCCAGAAATGGAAATAAAGGGAAGCACTGGGACACCTGGGTGGCTTAGTCAAGCATCAGACTCTTGATCTCAGCTCAGGTCTTGATCATCTCAGGGTCCTGAGTTCAAGCCCTACCTTGCGCTCCACACTGGGTGTGGAGGCTACTTAACACACACACACACACACACACACACACACACACACACAAACCATTGACTCAAGAATCTATATCCCCAGAATTCCAGGCCATTAGGCACTAGGGATTGGGGGTGCAGTATGAACATGGCAGTGATAGTCCTGCCCTCATGGAAGTTACAGACTGATCTTGTATAACAGAGTTAAGTCTCCACCCCAGTGACCTCATGTATAAAAAAAAAAAAAAAATGGCATCATACAGAAAATGCCACATGGTGTTGTGAAAATGTATATAAAAGGACCTATTTCAGTGTGTGGCTCATAGCAGATCATCAGTACATGCTTTTTTCCTTTCTTCTCCCCAGCCTGAAACTTAATTGTCTACGTAGAAACTTTGAAAAAACAATGGACAGATGGTCAGCTGCAGATTCCTTATACATATAATCAGCACTCCAACACTGTCTTTATCATCTAGCATTCCCTCTTTATTCTACCGCTTGTTTCCTTTTGGTGATGATTTCATTTTGCCTCCAAGGTTGTCCTTGATGTTCTTTTTAACCTAATTCCACCCACATACCATATGCCAGAGGGTGGTGGTATAGTGAACAGGCACTGAGATTTGTTCTGCATCCTGCACCTGCCTGGGGCTGGACCTGCCTATATATAGATAAAAATGAGCAACAGGAATCTTTGAAATGTCAAGCCAAGGGAACAGGAGGTCCCTTTGCTTTGTTTAGGGAGTGTGCAGAGTGGTATCAATAGATTGGTAGGGCAGTGCTCTCAAAACTATGCACAGATACAGTGATCCAGTTCTCTCCCCATCTAGATCATTCTTAGGTTTTAGGCTATGTTCAAAGCCAGAATACTGCAGGGCGGGGAGGGGGGGGGGTGTCCTACAGCTGCTTTTATGATTATGTAGGCTCCAGAGTTTGACAGACTCCATTCAAAGCCACCTCCACCACAGTACAAGCTGTTACCTGTGGCAAGTTCATAATCAATGGGAACCTATATTTCCTAATCTTTAAGAAAGAATTCAAGTATAATAATACCATCCTTTATATTGTCAATAAATGGGAACTTCATTGTTTCTGTTCAGAAACAAAGGCTCTGGAGTCATCCTTAATTTTCCTTTCTCTCCTGCAGTTGAATTATTGGTATAGCCTATTGGCCAGATTTTCAACATAAATCAAGAATCTAATCCAATCATGTCCCTCACTTCCTTTTTCCCAGGGCATCTTTTCTGAGAGCCTTGCCCTGACCACTCTGTAACCTACCCATTTGTCTTTTCCCTTCTCCCAAGTTATTTTGTCTCTGGGACTTTGTCCCATTTCATGTATGATATATGTCTATTTTTGTTTCTCACTAGATAAATTCAGTGATGAGAGGGATTTTGTATGTTGTGTTCACTGCTGTATCCTTGTCAATTGGTGCATAGTCTGCCATAAAATCATTCTTGAAGATCCATGTCAAAGAAAGCATGTAACCCTTTGATTAAACCAGAAAATATATGTAAATCACCTAGCAGAGTACCCCTGTATTTCACTGTCATGCATTTTGAATCATAGGGAGCTTTTCTTTGATTCTGTTCAGCAACACAAACTTCAAATTCTTGGACATTGCTTTGTGAAAATCTCTCAAAGGACAAGTTGCTAAATCCCTTTTAGAAGGGAAAAAACCTCAAGCTCACTATGGCAAAAGCAATGTTCAAAGTTTGCATAGAAAGCCATGATGCTGATGCTTGGATGTGACTTCTTAATAACAGTATTTCTGAACACCTAGTTCCCACTAACCAGCATCAGAATCACATGGGGTGTGTTAAATACAGATTCCCAGGACCCAACCCTTTCTTTGAGACCTACTTTATAGCCGTGCTTTGTACATTGCTCTTCTTGGAACATTTACATCAACAGAAGCATCCTATGTCACTCGGTGTCAGTGCACTGAGTGGCCCAAGTGATCAGGTGCTGAACCAAGAAGAAAAATCACACCATCCTTGCCCCAGTCATCTAAAATACATAGGATAAGCATAGCAGTACTGGATAGATTAGAATATACTAAACCTACAACTGAATGTGAGATCCAGTATTTTTATACTCTGAGCAAATTAAGAGGGTTGGGTGGATGAACGTGGTTTGTGGTGTAAAGAAAAAGATGATGGGACAGTAGGCCTCTGGCCTCTAACTAGGAATTATAACTGTCTAATCTGGTGGGGAGAGGGGAAGAATCCTTCCCAACAAAGCCCAATCAAGACTTCTAGTCAAGACCTCTGTTGGTTTTATCATCTGGTGATGATAGGAGATAAAATGACTCTTGAAAGCAAGTTATTTTTCAAGAATTTTTTAAAATGACTTATTTGAGTAATTTTGAATGAAAGAAGCTTTTACTATTCTTAGAAGTGAAAGATTGAATTCTACATTTTTAATAAATATACTAAGCCAGGGTAATATTTTTCATAGATCTCCCCATTGTCCTACATAAAAGTCATCATGCTTGTCCTATGGCTTTAGAATGGACTCTTGACTGTGTACTTAAAACCTTCTTACTATTCTAAATTTATAAAACATAATCCATCACCTATTTCCATCATGGATTCACTCAGCTGCCTATGATAGTGATGAAACTATTCATCATAGTACTTAGGGGTCTCCACCTGATTATATAAGATATTTGGGAACCCTAAACATGAATTCCAATAATTTATTCTAACTGGGATGGGCATCTGTATGGAGGTTTGGCAGCTGAACAAAAGAATGAACTACAGGCTTGTAGGGATTTCTTCTTCCAAGGTGACTTACAAATTACAACCCCAAACAGAGATAATATTGTGTTTGAAAAGAGAATTGTGGTAAAGCTACATTTGAGTAGCAACTATAGTAGCCCCTGGAGCAACCAGGGGGTTGGGAGTGCTAACCACCCACCAGTTGAAAATTGATGTATATTTTTTTTTTTCTTTTAAGGTTTAGAGTGAGTAAGCAGGCGCAGAGAGGGAGGGAGAATCCCAAGCAGACTCCCTGCTGAGTGCAGAGCCCAATGCAGAGCTTGATCCCAGGACCCTGAGATCATGACCTGAGTCAAAACCAAGAGTTGGCCGACTGAGCCACCCTGGCATCCCTAAAAATCAATGCATAATTTTTGACTCCACAGCAACTTTACTGATCACCTACTGTTGACCAGAAGCCCTACCTATAACATAAACAGATGATTAACACATTTAGTATGTTTTATGTCTTATATGCTATATTATCACAATAAAGCTAGAAAAAATGTTAAAATTATAAGAGAATTACAGCATTGTACTATATTTATTGAGGGAAAAACAAATCCTACATACATGTGGGCTCTTGCAGTTGAAACCTATGTTCAAGGGTCAACTGTACATGGTTTTTAGGATATATGTTACTAGAAAAAAGAATAAGCTTTTCAAAGATATTTTCTCAATTTTATATAAGATGTGAATAAACACATCAACTATCAATCCATATTAAAGAATCAAACGAAAAGTATTGGTAGGGGGAGACTATTAGAGCCTAGAGCCTTGTAAGTCACACCATTGGTTGGTTAAAGAACTAACTGTAGGCAAAAACATGGCCATCCTTTGCTTTCTTTTTTAATGTGGCACATGGGTCTTGTTTCTATGTTTCCTGTAACCTCATTTCATCGGTATTAACAAATGTCCTGCCAGCTTAGCACCCTGAAAATTGTTGACGAGGCAGTTTTGGGATGCTCGGAAGAGCAATTATTTGACCTATTCCCTTGATAATATTTCTGGTGCGATAGTCTGATGAAAACAATTAAGTTGGGCAATTAAGTTGTTTCGTGGGGAAGACTAACAAGGGTTTCTAGTTCATGGGGATGTACTCACTTTTGAACAGCTCTGATTCTGAGACCAAATTAAATTTGAGTCACAAAACTTTCTGAATACCTCTTCCTTTTCGAACATAATGGTCCATTAGTGAGAAATTTGTGAGAATACGTGCTGTGAGAGTCCACATTTTACAGCAATACTGTGATTGAACCTGATTACAACATGGCCTCTTGGCCAATGTGGGTGACTGAGAAGACAAACCAGTTTTCGTTGCTATTGCTCTGGTGGCGTAGAACTCCCAGTGGTCCAGGAATGGACCTCACACGTGTACCTATGGAATAAGAAATTGTTAAATATTGGAATATAAGGAAGTAACTAAACTATTAAATTTGAAGCAGTCTAATTGTCAGTGTCAATATTTAAATTGATACCTTTTAGGATTTAACCTATAAGAAGCTTGAAAAATCCAATGTGATGCGAGTGATTTACATTAATGTCTTTGTTAGAATTGTGCAGAAAAAACAAAGAAAGTAAACTCTTTAGCACAAGTTCTATTTGGTGGCCTTTGTGGGGCCTGTCTAATGAGTCCATAGCTTTAGTACACTCTCTGGTTGGAATGTCACAGCACAGTAAGTGCCAATATTGACAGTCAGTGAAGCGGTGGGTGAACTGCCTCAGACTCCCTGAAGCAACATGTTTATGCCCCAAGCTTATTCCTGACTAATGTGGGGAACTTCTTAGATTCGAAGTTGTTCTTATCCATCATATTTTGTGAGTGGTATATTTTAGTGTGAATTTATTTTTTAGTGCTATTAATTTTGGTTTACTGGGTAAGATGACATTTATTAAATAAAAAATTTTTTTTGTTTCTCACCATATTGTGACCCTATAATACTGTTTTTAGTATTGAAAGAATAAGATTTTCTCTTCATCAAACTGTTGATCTGTGTCAGCAAGAGTATTCTATGAACCATGAAGAAATATGTCAAAATTCACACCATTGCCTAATTAAGCATTTTCTCCAAACATATTCCCTAAAGCTCTACAGTGTTTGTAAATTGTTACTTAGTAATAGAATTACACATAGAAATTAACTCTTTAACATAATTATGATAGGTAATTATCTCCCCCATAATACTTATTCATGAGAATATTATTATTTTGGTCTTTCAATTAATGTCAGTCTTAGGAACATGACTTAACTGCTACAGGGTAGAGGTTTGTATAAAGATGATTGATAAAGGCATGAAGAAGAGAGAGACAGTTTCATTATTCTGTGTATAGTTTTTAAAGTAAACCATATTTTAAATGTCACAGGCTAGCTTATAATTTAGAAATACCAAAAATTAGTGAACTACTTTCTGTGTAATGTGAGTAATATTTCTATTCCAAATTATCTGTGTGTTCTTATATTTTTCAAAGCCAGGCAGACCTGTGGACATGTATTTTAAAATTAAATATGGTATTTAGCTTAATAGGATGTAAAACACACTTCAGTGTACCTGTACTGTTGCCATAGTGTCTAAGTCTTTTAAAAAATAGTAATTTCTTGGAGTTAATTATCCTTTACATGGATAATCACAATACTGAAAAAAAAGCTATTAGCTTTATATTAGGAAAACAATAGACATTCAAAAGCTTGTAGATCTAGGACCAGAAATGTATTTTATGAGGGCCCCAAGGCTAAAAGAACTCAGGAGAAAGGACAAAGAGAGGTTTGAGCAGCAGATTAATTAACCCTCAAATGATTCCATTTACACAGGGGGGATTTATGGAGATCTTTAGGAGCATGGTTATGTGGTTGCCTTCTAAGCTGTGGAGATACTCAAACCCAAAACTCTCCTTCATTTTCAGGAGTGAAAAGAATGTCTAGTATAGTAGAGAAAGACAATGAGCTGACTGTAATTATCTTTTAAATCAGAATAGTCTGCTTTTGTAAGCTTGTAATTGACCTTTTTAATGTTCTTTTACATGCAGGAGTCTTTGTGAGTTTCTTGTTTTCCTTAGAAAATTTAGCCTTTTTGTTATGCTGTTTAATTACTCTATATTTGTTTAGTTCCTAGAGTAAATAAATATGTACAATCACATAATTAAGTTAGAATCAGTAATTATGTGTGATTGTGATATACATTTTCTACTGAGCTTTGTCAAATGAAATGTCCTAAGCATACATATCACATGTAGATCTCAGCAAATGACTTTTCAAATCTATTCTTTTTCAAAACTATTGATTATACTTCCTGTGTTTAAAAAAAAATTTTGTAATTGTAAGCTGAACTACATGTGTTCTCATTAGCTTCGTCTGGAATACTACATAGTTAATGTCTAACTTTGGCCATTTGTGGAATGGTCAAGAGAATGTGGTGGGTGGTACTGCAGGAGACTGCTTATTAGGTAGCTGCATGACAGACTTCCTGGGAACCATAGGTGAATTGACCAGGAGACTAATGAAGACAAGCTCAAGGCCAGGAGAGGAGCTCTACCCAGGTCTTAGCATGATAATGTAATTGGTAAAATTTGTCTTTACAAACTCTCTCCCTTCCATTACCTATTTCCCTTACATTGTTTGGTTATCGGAGTGGCTACAGATACTTTTGGCATCTGGCTAAAGAATAATCAAGTTGGAAATATATTGGGTTGAGTTTGGGACATATTGGTGTGGTTTTCATTCAATTCTATGTACAGTTCAGGGAGTGCTAACTGTTCTGGCATAGCCATGGCTTCCTGGCATACTTTTGCTGTCCATCATGCCAGCTGACCTGGCATCTTGGCACAAAAAGACATTATTGAGTGACTTGAGAAGATTATTTGGAATGTTTCCATAAAACATGAAAGATTGGAATCGATTGGGAGATATATATGATGAGTCCCTTTTGTCTTCTTTAAAGTGATTTTTAAGGAACTGAGAGAAATTTCAGATTTAAAAAATGCAGAAATATGAACCAAAGTGATTAAAGTGAATGATGAAATCAAAAGAAATTATGCTAACATTAAGCATATAATTATAACCAAAATTTTTTCAGAGCATAGCAAAAGCAATTAAGAGGGAGTGATAAATTCTTAATAGAAGTGGTGAATAGGTTCTTAGATTGAATCCTATGAGTGAATGGCATAAACACTTAAGGAAAATATTAAAATTTCTTGGTGACTTAATGTAAAATACCATAACAAAGATACTTAAACTCATACATTGAGGTTTGCATTGAGGTTATCAATGGCAAACTGGTTAGTATCAATTCAAAGAACACTTAAAATTAGTCACAGCAGAGAAAAAATTAATGCTTTTATATAAAAGGAAGTTTTTCAGATTCAATAGCTATAGCTATCTTAAAATATACATTAATGATCTGAGAGACTCAAAGTAGCTATTAAAAGTTATCAATAATAAACAGACATGTCAATTGAAGTAGAACAAAGATTAGCAAACCATGGTCTATGGTTTTTGTATGGTCCATGAACTGAATAATTTTTACATTTTTAGAATATGGGGAAGGGGAAGAATCTTACTCCTTTGTGAAAATTACATAGGATTCAAAAATTTTTATTGGAACACAGTCCTGCTCATTCATTTATGTTGTCTGTCACTGATTTTGTGCTACAGCAACAGAATTGAAAAACTATTCAATTTGAGAGACCGTATGTTGCAAAGCCTAAAATATTCTCTGGCCTTTTCTATAAAAGTTTGCCAACTCTAATGGTAGAGAAAAGACTCATTCACTCCATAATAAATATTATCAAATCTCTGCTATGATGCATTTGATTAAAGAGTATATACAGCCACAATGGTTAAGAAAGAAAAGTATTAATGGGGATGAAACTAATTTATAAGCACATCTTGTGGTAATTCTGGATTTTATAGTTGTAGTATTTTTTTTAAGATTTTATTTATTTATTCATGAGAGACACAGAACGAGAGGCAGTGACACAGGCAGAGAGAGAAGCAGGCCCCATGCAGGGAGCACAATGCGGGACTTGATCCTCGGTCTCCAGGACCACGCCCTGGGCTGAAGGCGGTGGTAAACCTTTGAGCCCCCCGGGCTGCCCTATTTTTCTTTTCTTTTCTTTTTTTTTTTTTTTTTTTTTTTAAGATTTGAGAGTGCATATGTGCCTGGGCATGAGCTGGGGGAGGAGCCAAAGAGAGGGAGAAAAATCTCAAACAGACTCTGTGGCTCCTGAGATCACAACCAGAGGGCACCTGTGTGGCTCAAAGCATCTGTCTTTGGCTCAGGCCATGATCCCAGGTCCTGGGATTGAGCCCCATATCAGACTTCCTGCTCAGTGGGGAGCCTGCTTTTTCCTTCTCCTGCTGCAGCTCCCCCTGCTTGTGCTCTCTCTTTCTCTGTCAAATAAATTAAAAAAAAAAAAAAAATTTTTTTTAAAAAGATTCTGACCTGAGCCGAAATCAAGAGTCAGATACTTAACTGACTGAGCCACCCAGGTACCCCATGTGTTGTAGTTGTCAGCCTTTCAAACTTTATTGGTTGTGATTATTTTTCTCATTCTAAATACTTTCATTTTAAATGTTTACCTGTAATTTAACTTTCTTGAACACCACCCTCTCAATTCACTTAAACTCCAGCTCTGACAAAACTGGATACACCAGTATGACAAACTATGTTTTCTCTTTCAATGGGAGCTTGAATGCAGTTCACCAGCTGCATGTCTGCCCTATTTATAAACATCACACATTTAGATTTAAATTAGTTTTCAGAGGGCAAACAAGCATCTAGGGTGAAATAAAGAAAAAAATTCTGCTAAATGTTTTGCCTTATTAGAAGTTGACCCCCTGCTAAAACTTTCTCAAATATTGTTCCTAAACAGTAGAAACTGCTGGTTTGAGTCTTGAAATGGCGCATTATTGCTCAGAGGGATTTTTTATGACTAAGTTTAAAAGGGAAATGCCAACAGGTTTAATTATGGTACTGCTGCAGAGGGCACAGCACATTAGCATTATTGCATGAAAAAATATCAATCTGCTCTATGAATATATTGAGCACCTTTAATATTTTCATTTGCATTTACAAAAACTCACATTTAAATTTTTCATGAAAGCTAAATAAGACTGTACAGAGAAATGCCCTCTCAAGATCTTTGTTTGAAATACCTTATTTTAGAAAAGGTAATAAAAAAATGGGAAGAATTCAGATTCTTGATATAAATTAAATGGGCTTGTCATTCTCCATTGTGGCCTTTCTGAGTATGATCCTTGATCCATTTTTCTGGAGGGCATATAGTATTATAATTGGCTAAACTTCAACTGTTAATGAATTTAAGAGAAATGCAGTTATACATATGTATTTAAATGACTCAAGGCAGTGCTATAATAAAGCTAGATGGAGCCATTGACTAAGATATTTTTGGGCCAACTTTTTTTTTAAGAGTCCATATATATGGCAGAACCAAAAACTTACATGAACAGACTTTGTACCTTCTAAAAATGTGGTTCTGTACGTCAGTAGACCATACTCTCACTGAGCTTTCGTCTTCTCCAAGACATCAGATGGTTATGAACGTCCTGAACTGGTCCACTGCTACTGACAATCTGTCTCTGTCCAAACTCTAGCATAGCTTCTAGCAGTTTAAGACTGTGTCACTGCTTGTCTCTAGTCCCCCTTAGAATGCCTACAATTATAAATTTTTTTCTATTCTTTGAGCCATAACTCTTCTTCCATCTAAAATTGTCTCCTTAAGGACCTGGAAGCAACCTCTTTGGAGAGAGAGTGCTCACTGTTTCCCAGTTCCTGAGGAAGGGCTGGTAAAAAGCTGTGATGGCACCCTGCTCCAACTTGCACTATTATACCTGCTGGCATAAAGATATGAGAAGTTTATTTCTTCTCTGGGGAAGTTCTAATTAGCAAACACAGATGGTCTGGTCATAGGGATGAACCCCTCTACCTGTTAAGACCTTTGATTACCGCGTTTAAGTCTCCTGCCTTCTGTTTCAATGGACTTGAGCTCTGGTTACACTGGTTTTCTCTATCACAAAAACTACTGCTGAATGAAAACAGTGTTTATCACTTTTAACTAGTCTCCATCCTTGTTTTTCCTTGATGCTGTGTTCACAATAAACTAATGATGATTCCATGTAGTTCTTTATTAAATATCTTAGAGTCAGAAGGGACTTAAACCCAATTTATTTCAGCTCCCTCTTTTACAATGAAAACATTGACACTTAGAGTAAGGGAAGCATAGGCCAGTAGCTGGGGGAGCTGAGGTCAGAAGCCAGTGTTCCTGATCCTCCTATCTGCTCTTTTTTTTCATTGCTAGGTCCCTGGTTTTAGAGCAGAGGTTCCCTCTCTGTGAAATCATTTTTATGGTAGAAGGAAGGATTGTATTGGTGCTATAGCAGCTTCTGAACTTTAAAAACAAAGCAAAACTTTAGATTTAAGTGTTAAGTTTTACAGACGTCATGATAAAACATATACCTGTGCTCAACAACAAAACATGACTTCCTAAATTAAGCAGTAGCATCCAACAATTTGATCAACTAAATGCCCACTGAATTAGATATTTTTGTTCATTTTGTGGTTAGGGCTGAAGATGACAGCAAATGTTAGAGGGTATTGGAGTGGTTTTAATGCATAGCTCCAATTCAAAGGCTTAAGCATAATTGCTCTGTACATTTTCTTTTATGTAATTTCTTATATGGGTTTCCTATCCCTTCAGAGTGAGACTTAGTTGGACATATTTAGCATCAGTGATGGGACAGACCTAAAATCCTTTGATTCTCTTATCTCTATTACAGATATGAGTAAGCAAACTAAATTAAGTTACTATAAAAGACCTTTGGGGCCAAAAAGAATGAAAGAGAAAATGAGCTTTAAAAATAGAGATGTCTGTACTTTTTTTCTTATTCTGCACATGAGAAAATTGCAAGTAATAGTCTACTAGGCTATGGGTGTCATTCACTGCATCTGGCTGGGCTTTAAACAACTCTGGGCTACACAGTGCATATCTGCAGGCATGAGGGTGATTAGGAGGAAAATGGTACAATTGCAGTGAAACCAGGCAAAACCCAGCTTTTCTAATGGTTGTGAATTGAGATCAATGATGACACAGTTCAATTATAGCATTAGTTCTTTATGTCAGAGAGGGGTTAAAAATGGATCATAATGACTCTTTAGCTGATAAATTTGGAGCAATTAGAGGTCTGCAAATGTCGCTTTATGTAACTAAAAAAAATAATTACCCTTAAATTATCTGGGCTGCAGAACCTGTTTCTTTTGCATGTTAGAAGCTGTTTAAAAATTCTATTGCTTCTCAATATGGACTTAATCGACTGAGATTCTAACCCCCAAATCTCAAGCGAGGGATCAGATTAGACTTTGAGTTAGTATGGACTACAAGTATTTTAAAATATGAGTAAATTTTTTCCATAATATGTTTACTTGTCTTAAAACCTAACACAGTGCCTTACAGGGATTAAATGCCTGTTGAATTAAATTATGTTTTCCCAAAATAAAATAAAATAAAATAAATAAAATAAATTATGTGTTCCTTCTTTAGATATGGTTGAAGAGTACAAACTAAATACAAGTCAGATCAAGCAATTTAGATCAACTCAACTGTCCTGTCCCCCCAAATATTAGCCTTTATCTTTTGTTTGATGCATATAGAGTTGAAGAAACTGACTAAGCCAACACAATTCATTTATGTAGATTGGGTAGGCTGAGACTGTCATTTCTCAGTTAAGTTCCCAGGCTTGCCCTGGGAAGTCTAGTCATATTGAAGCCAGAAGCATTGTTCTTATATTTGTTTTTCCCCTTGTTAGGATTATTGAACTGACATATTTATTGCTTTATCTCAGCCATAGATGTGTTTTAGGGAGGAAAATTTAAACTGATTTGCACAAATGGACAGAGAGACACTTTGGTTTGTAGGCATTCAGTACAAATTAGCAAAGCTTTCATCTTAGCTACCATGAGACAACCAGACATTACATAAGTAAAAAGAAAAATGTCCTATCATGTTCTATCTCTTCCTCTTAACCTTTGCATTAACCTGATTATTTAGTGTTCCTGGTTCTTTATCCCCTTGCTCCTTTATCCCCTTGCTCCTTTTGGATCTCTTTATTTTCTTCTCTTTTTGTAAGATTTTGTTTATTTGACAGAGAGAGAGAGAGAGTGAGCACAAGCAAGGGGGAGCAGCAGAGAGAGAGGGAGATGCTGGCTCTCTGCTGAGTAGGGAACCCGACTTGGGGCTTGATTCCAGGATCCTGGAATCATGACCTGTGCCAAAGGTAGACACTTAACCATCTGAGCCACCCAGGGACCCTGAATCTTTTGTTTTCTATGCAGTCTTTATTCTCCCAGCTTGTTGTGACATTTAACTTAATGTCCATATGGAGAAGGCATAACGGGAGAAAACAGATTTATTGTAAATTGTTTATTGATGTTCCTGACATGTTGATCATATAATCTCATTTAAATCATATATCAATACTTAGATGTATGTATTATTACTTTTTATTTATAGATGAGGAAACTGGTTCTGAAAATTTAAATTTGCTTATTTTTGCACAGTGGGTATTTTGTAGGGTTAGCTAGCTTAAAATGATTGAAAGGGGTTTGTCCAAAGATCTTAGACATTAATGATATAGACTTGTAATGCTCTGATGTTGACATAATATTTTCAAGGTCAATAGCTTATTTAGTTTGATTGGAATTCTTCTAGGAGTTTTATTGTTAAAGGGTTTTAAAGCAGTCATGTGTTTCACTGTATTCTTAACAAACACATATCTAGCCTATTTTCTTTTTTTTTAAAGACTTCATCCATTTATTCATGAGACACACACAGAGAGAGGCAGAGACATAGGCAGAAGCAGCAGGCTCCCTGCGGAGAGAGCCTGATGTGGGATCTGATCCCGGGTCCTCAGGATCACGACCTGAGCCGAAGAAAGATGCTCAACCACTGAACCACCCAGAATCCCTCTAGCCTATTTTCAAGACTTTATATTTTGAATTCTTAAGATGCTCTTGAGGCTGAGGTTATATATATGCAGATGCTATGTGTTCTTCCTGAGGGCCTAGGTCACTCATGATATGTAATAGAATTATTTTGTGAATTTCAGAGCCAAGGTATATTGCACCTACACATCGTGGAATTAGATCACCTCATTCAAAATTCCTTTAAGATTGTTTCTCAGGAGCACCTGGGTGGTTCAGACGGTTAAGTGTCTACTCTGGATTTCAACTCAGGTGGTGGTCTTAGGTTGTAGTGTGAGATAGAGCCTCTCCTCAGGCTCTGCACTCAGTGAGGAGTCTGCTTGAGTTTCTCTCCCTCTCCCTCTCTCTGTTCCACTCATGCCTGCTTGTTTTCTCAAATCTTTAAAAAAAACTTTTTTCAAAAAGTTGTAGATCTTCACTTTTCATTAACACAAACAATAAAAATATCCTCTCCTATACTCTTAAAGTAAGTTTTCTAATTCAAATGGTATAAATATCAGGCAACATAAAAATAAAGGTCTGATTATCATGTGGGGCTTAATCTTTTATTTCAGGGTTTAAAGTCACTTTCTAACTGAAAATGGGTCCTTTTGGCTGATTGTAGTTCATATACCTATGTATACATGAAAATTTCACTTTCTTTATAACACTACTTTGAGTATTGTTTTTCAGTTACAGTGAAGGGATAAATCCTCCAGATATGTTATCATAACCCTATGATAATGTGCAAGAATCTGATATAGGAAATTCAGTGAACACTTAGATAGAAGCTACTGTGTTCCAGGTATTATGCTAGGTGTTAAATCCATAGAAAGGAGGAAGACCTATTTCCTGTTCTCAAAGATCTCACAAGGTAGTGCAAAGCCAAACATATTAAAATCCATGAATATCAGTTGAGCAGAAAGAAAATTTAAGGGAGATGCTGATAACCAGTTCGATAGCATATGGCTCATTGGCCCTTTCAGAATTGTTCTCCAGATATTCACTCATCCCTCATAAGCTGCAGATATTTAAAAGGGACATGGAGACTTGCAAGGGCCACATGAGAATACTTTGTGATGTCTTGGTTTCTTGGCTCCCCAAAGCTGGGATGATCATCCTTTATTTGGGAAATCTTCCCTCTTGAAGCATGCAGCATGTAAAGAAAGAGGAGTGGACGTGTTCATCAAATCTACAGCATGGTATTCTGAAAATCCTTTTCAGGCTGCAGGGCATTTTCTGGACCCATGAGAATCCATGTGCAGAGCTATTTGGATCTCATCTGGCTCCATATTCTTTGAGAGGCCATGGTTCAAGCTGGTGTACATGGAGAGAAGGATGTGTTGGATGATGGGGTAGTGGGGTAGCTGGATTCCATGTACTAATTAATGCACACGGGGCTATCCACAGGTCTTGAAACAATTCTGTCAGAAGCATCTTTTGCTATGATATGTTGTGATCTCTACAGTATCAGTGGATATAGGAACTCAGAGTGGGTTTTCAGGAGTAAGGAATGAAATAAAGGGGACAGTGAATGGTGAAAACACTAATGGAAGATCTCAGGGCAACCTTCCAGGATTAATGAAGTAAATGAAGCAGTGGACAGAAAATACTCTATTGTCTGGCTTTTGCTGCCCATCATTTTCCAGGTCTCTCTTTCTACACTGCCAACACCCTTGACAAATATAACATTTATCTAAGTACAGAACAGCTGCCTGTGAGGATAAGAACACCCTCACCTCCCACGTTATGGCACCAAAGATGCAGCTCCTATTCCCTAGGGAAGCTGAATTTGAAAGAAGAGTGTGTGTGCCACCCCCATGGTTTTCTACAGGACATGGGGACGTGCAGAAACCTAGAAATGTGTCAGCTAAACAGTCTGGTCGCAGGTGCTGACAGAAAGGCTGTGTAGCACAAATGTTTAGCTCCATAACTGAGCACAACTCAAAGTATGTGGGCTGATGATGCAGAGGAGATGGGCTCAGTTATAACAGCTGTCTCTGCAGCAGCCTCTTTCAGAAGTTTCAGGTAATACAGCCTCTGGAATATACCAGAAATACTCTTTGGGCTATTGTCCTCATTTTCACTTCTCTCTGAGCCTCTTCCAGTTAGAAGTCTCTTTTGACAGCACAGACTCTGGTGGAGGCTTAATGGAACAATTGAACTTAATTTCTTCCTCAGAATTTCTTGCTTATTCTGAGAAACTATGGACAGGTCTTCCAAGTTGATCACATATAATCTTGGTGTAAAGCCACTGGAGTTCAGTATTTGTTAGTGGTTTCTCTCTTTATAGGAATATACCAATTTCATTTATTTGAGAGAGAGTGAGAGAGCATGAGAGGGGTGAGGTGCCAAGGGAGCATTAGACTCCTCACTGAGCAGGGAGCCCAATGTGGGGCTTGATCCAGGATTCTGGGATCATGACCTCGGTAAAAGGCATATGCTTAACTGACTGAGCCACCCAGGCACCCCAGGAATATTTTATATCAAAAATCTCTACCACATTTCCCATATTTATGATTCAGCAGGAATTGAGTAGACTCTGTAGGAGAGAATTGTCTAGAAATCTTTTGAATTAGATATGATCCAGAAATCAATATAGAAACCTGGATTTATTATGCTAGAACATTTCTATATGCTATAAGTTTTTCAAGGACCAAGACCCTGCCTTATGAGTCTTTGAACCCTCTGCAGATTCTAGCACCATCCTTTAAACAGGGAAGATTCTCAAATAATTTCTGGTAACACAGGTACTTCTGAAGCAGTATTTTCTTAGGTTGAATGAGTTCTCTCAGGACATTTTAGAAGAGTGAGATATAATTTTTAAAAATTTCTTGGGGCACCAGTTAGTTCAGTCTCTGACTCTTAATTTTAGCTCAGGTCATGATTTCAGGGTTCTGAGATTGAGCCTGCATTGGACTCCATGCTCAGTACGGAGTCTGTTCCAGATTCTCTCTCCCTTCCACCCCGCCCCCACTCCCCCATCTCGTGCATGCTCCTGCTCTCTCTCTCTCTCTCTCAAATCTTTAAACAAAATTTTTTCTTATACCAAACTCTTAAAATTACTTTCATCAACATCTTTAAAAAATATTTGTAAGGAGCTATTTAATAAATTCAGGCTTAAAATTCCCCTTGGAATTACTGTGATCTGTTTGGGGGAGATAAGAGGGGGAGGATATATTACAATTTGTAAAATGAAACCTCAGTCTGGATTTGGCATTTGTCAACCATACACATACTCGTGTTCATATCCTAGAGTAAAATTATTAAGAAAAACTGCTGTACCATGTCAATTCCCTCTCCCCAAAATGTTATTTCTGGAATTGATAAAATTCTAACACTTCTTCCTCCTGCTACCTACAGTGTCTCCTCCTTTGTGCCTCAGAATATCTCTACTGAGGAATGCCTGGGTGTCTCAGTCAGTTAAATGCCTGGCTCTTGATTTCAGTTCAGGTCATGATCTCAGGGTTGTGGGATTGAGCCCTCTGTGGGGCTCTGTGCCAGGTGTAGAGCCTGCTTGAGATTCTCTCTCTTTCTCCCTCCCCCTCCTCTGCACACACATTCTCTCTCAGAAAAATATTGTTACTGAGAACATTATTTGCAGTGCAAGTTGAGTTTTTCCTTATTCAAAACACACTTCTTTGATGCCATAGCAATGTTATCGCGCTCACATTTTGCTTTTCTTTCTCAATTTTCTGTTACTGTAATCTGGTTTTTCCGGCTACAGAAAAAGTCAGGAATTTCGGGTTGAAGCTGGTGCTCTGACCCATACTACTCACTGGGAGAAGGAATAATTCCAGCAGCAAGAGGGTCTGATCTGCGCACCTGCCCGCACATGTGTACACCCTGGTAATGTGGTCTCCCCCATCTTCTCCAGCCTAACACTAATTTGGGATTCCCCATCTGATGGGCACTTGCACAATGATCTTTTATATACAGGGTGGTAATTTCACACTAAATACTTCAATTATTTATAAATGGATCTCAGAGACAGCAACTAGCAGCTGGCCTATAGAAGCTGCTTTGACTCAGGCGTGGCCAACAAAACCACATGCCACTTTAAACAGTGTTATTAATATTTATGTGACTTGATCAGCTAGTTGAGATGCAGGTCTTCCCTGGGCTGTGTGGAAGAAGCCTTCCTGTTTTCACTTGCCCATAATTATATGCTGATTCTTTCCTTTGCCAAACTTCAGGGGTATTAGAAGGTTAGGATCTTAGGCTGAAGAGTGTGCCAAACTCATCCACGTCATAATGCTTTCTCCACTTTTCTTGTCTTTGGGACGCATTAAACATAGATCTGTGGGGCGCCTGGGTGGCTCAGTGGTTGAGCGTCTGCCTTTGGCTCAGGTCATGATCCTGGGGTCCAGGGATCAAGTCCTGCATCAGGCTCCCCTCAGAGAGCCTGTTTCTTCCTCTGCATAGGTCTCTTCCTCTCTCTCTGCGTCTCTCATAAATAAATAAATTAAGTAACTAAGTAAGTCTTAAAAAACAAAAACAAAAAACACAGATCTAGGAAGCCGAAGCACAGACTTTGAACCTTGGAGGGAAGATTATGGCTTTAACTTTTGATAGAGTAACATCATATTTGTGAATAGCAGTATGTAATCTGACATGAGGGAAATTACCAAAACAGGTTAAGAGTTGGGTCAATGAATTCACACCTTTAAGAGAGAAATACAGAGAGATGTGAATGTGGCAGATAATCTGTACACTTAAAGGACACTACTGCAAACCCCAAGTCTTGCTTCCTGATATTTTTTTTTCAATAAGGATGCATTGTATTATTTCTAAGGAAGGATCCCAAGTGTTCCATATCTATTAATGAAGGAGTATGTAGTATTGGCTTCTGAGACTCCATCAATTTTCAAATCAAACACAGATGCAGAAAAGTGACAACTCTAGTGCTGATTTAAACAATATGACTATAACAATGTGAGTTTGGTTTACAATCTGTCTTCCCATTGCACATCTGAGGATGACCCTTAGGGTGGTAGTTCAACAGCTCTGTTCTGGCAACTTTAAACCTGTAAGGTGACAACCATTAGAGGGCAGCACTGCTACATTTTCTTAGCAGGAAACCAGAGGGAACAAGGATATAAATGTTCCTTGCAGGGGTCTTCATGATTAAGGCAGTGCTATGTCCCATACCCATTTGTTTACCTCCCCATTCAGACGGATGGTAGCCGTTCATAGGAATAAATGAAGCTGTATCTGTGAAATGGCAATGCAGGAAGACACTCCAGCTTTTGTATAGCCATAATTCAACCTTCTATTGAAAACTCTCCTTTTAGTACCTTTTTCAGTCTTAACCACTCACCGTTATGCTTTAGTTTTTTCATTATCATTTGTCCCTTTGAGATTTGTCTTGCATATGCATAGTTGGGGAAACCATCAGTAAACATGGATGACTTCCTTTATAATAAAGTCCAAATTCCCAAGTCTTCAAGACCCAGCATTTATAGCAAACACAGCTATTATGGAAAAGATGGGTTTAAATACACACAGAACTACTGACCTACAATAATGACAAATTCACCTCTATGGCGCCTCATTTGTTAGCAATGGACATCTTAGCTGCAAGCTGCTAGGGAGTTGAGATCTGGATAAATAATCTGTAATTACAGTGAAGTAGATGAAGAATGATTGGTGAAGGGAAGTTTTATCCTTTGGGATCAAAGAACTTTTCCTTTTGACTTTACCGAGGAATTAGTCGTTACAAAATAAAGAGGGTAGCATGCTATTGACTTGAAAATACTCCCTACCTGTGCAATATCTCTGTAGATGAAAGAGGATCTCAGGAGTAAGAATGAGCTCAGCAGCTGGAGGGGTGGAGCATAGAGCCCAGCCAGTGCCCCAGAACTGAGAGTGACCCAAGAGCGTTCTTGTTCCACAGGCCAGTGGGCCGGAAACTGGGGTAATGAGATAATCGGCTCCGTCTTTAAACAACCAAAGCCAACATCTTCCTCAATTCCTTGCTATTTTCTCTCATCTCCCAAGAATCTGCTTTCTGCTTAGGCAAGGCTTGACAGCAACAATTCAGGGAAGCTGAATTTGAAAATAGAAACAAAATTTAAATGTAGAAGGACAAAAAAGAACCAAGTTGCAACTAATTAGTATGTAGGCAGCTTTCTCACACTGAACATAGTGAGATACTTGCTTTCATTTTTACGGAGTGAGAGTAAGAGGTAAAAGTTGGAAGGGGTTCCATTCGGTTCCAGGGGCTTGAATACATATCATCAAGGGAAATAGAGAAACTCAAGTAAATACTCAGTACTCATTCCTGAAAAGAAATGGAAGCTTACATCACTGAGTTAGCTTTTCAGTCAACTAACCTAGCAGTCAAGACCAATGTTCTTCTATGTACTTGGACATTATTTTTGATTCTTTCAAGTACTAACAGCTCTGGCTGAACTGAGCTTTGGGGAGCTTGACAACAAGTGGAAAATAGGCATAGCTATATCACTTACAATTTGACTCGTGTAATTCTCACTATTTCTCTCAATCAGCACCATTTATAACTATTAAGTTGCATAGACTGTGAGTCTAGAGAAGGATATACCTTTGCATTTCTCTTTATTGATACTGCTCTGATCTGTGCTCCTAAAGCTTTTGTCAAGCAAGCTACAGATTGGTGCCCAGTGGGGAATAAATAGTTCTAGGCATCTCACCCTACTGCATCATTTAGAACCCCAAACGTACTTCCTCTCACCCATCACTCTAAAATCTCCTTGTCATCAGAGGCAGCTTATTGGTTCATAATATCCCCTAAACTGAATGGTTTAAACCTAGAAATTCAGTTTCAGCTTCTCTCTGGGTGGCTAGATGCTAGAGATCGAGATGTCAGTGGCAGCTCATTGCCATCTTTGGAGGTTGTAGAAGCATCGTCCTAATCTTTGCCTCAACTTCACACGGCGTTCTCCCTATGTGTACACATTAGTTTCTGTCCTTGTCTGTGGCCATATTCTCCCTTTTTAAAGGACACCAGTCATGTTGAATAAGAGCCCCCTCTCCCCCGCCCCCCTCCGCCCCCCCAACCCCACTCCAGTCTGACCTCTTCCTAACTTGAATGATACCTGCAGTGACCTTATTTCCAAATAAGGTCACATTCCCAGGTACTATGAGTTAGAGCTTCAGTAGAGGAATTTGGGGTGGGGGACACAATTGAACCCATACCAGGCAGGAACTTGGTTAGTGATGGGAGTTGAATTTCTGTAAACATAGCCTTGCATTTGGCCCTTTACATTTTATTTGTCCACAGTGAGCCATAATGGTTACAGAGGAATAATGGAAAGACTTTTACGACGGCTTCCGTATTTCTTCACTTCTTAAATTGAAATAGAATATTTTTTTCTAAATACTGAGCCTCTATTTCTTGGAATTAATACAACCAAGTGAGACAATAGGAGAACATTTATTTTGCTTCCATTCCTTCAGCAGAAGAGCTCTCCAGTCAATCCAAAGCTCCCAGGCATTTCTAACAAGCCCATTATAATGCTTAATAACCCTCAAGACCAAGTTCTTTTTGCCTCCAAATCCCCCAGGCTTCAGGTTAAGTTGCTTTCTATTGTTCTGCCTTCATGAAAACAAAGAGCAGTTGGCCAACTACTTTGTAGGACTCCTTCCCTGATGAGCATTACTGGGTTTCCTTTTTACATTCCATCCAATAAACAAAATAATTTAACTTTTACTTTAGTTGTAGTCTAACACTGAATTGCCTCTGTGGCTCTTACAAAACCTCTTCAGGATCTCCTGATACTCTTGAGTGAGTTATTTCAGAACTAGGGATGCATCCCTGGGCCGGTCTGACTTTAGGGTAGAGAAGAGCAGACCCTTGTGGATTTAGGTGTGCCTGTTTTCTTGCACAGCTGCCCTCAGGGGAAGTGGCAAGCCTTGCTCTGAATTTCACACATTTCTTCTCTGCTGAGCAGTGCCCCATCTATATTTCATTTCTTTGAAATATATTTATTTAATGCTTTTTGTGAGCTTGATACTGGGGCTGGGAGCCAGAGATATGGTAATCGGACTGGTGGCAAAGAGATTATGGTCTAGAGATGTAGATCTTAGATCTGTTTAGGATTTGACACTTTACAGTCTCAAAAATTGAATACCCCAATTAACTTTTCTTCATATTAATTATATTGATATTTTTCATATTAGAAAGTAAAATATTTAAAATGTTCATTTAAAACACTAAAAACTCATCACATCTACATAAGTAACATCCTTAATGAAAAAAAATAGTTTTTTTGACAAAAATGAACCAAATGACGTTAACATTTTTGCATATGTTCTTAATTCCTGGCTTTATAATAGAAGATAGTTTAATTCTCCTATCTGTTTTTGTGTGCAATCTATTATAATCTTATTTTGGTTCAAATATAAGATGATAAGTAGCTGGAAAAAGGATGAGTATTTTAATTGCTTTTCAGATAGTTGTAGATCTTTAATGCTACACCAAAATGCAACAAATGATAGTTCTCTAAATGTTAGCTGCAATGTGGATTTTGAAACCATATAAATGAACATTTCATACTCTATTAAGCTCCATTGGTTTATTTTATACTTTCAATGAATATTTTACTATGCATTGGTCAATTGGAAAATACTGGCTTAGTTATGCAGATTTTCCAAATGTTAATACATTTCATTACACCTTATCAAAAACTCATATTTGTTAATATCAGCACTGATTGTATCAGAAAAATATAGTTTTTAAAGATTTTATTTATTTGAGAGAGTGGGGAAGAACAGAGAGGGAGCGGGCAGCAGAGGGAGAGAAGGAAGAGAGAATGGGGGAGAGAGGAAAGGAGAAGCAGGCTTCCCGCTGAGCAGGGAACCCATTATGAGGCTGGATCCAAGACCCTGGGATCATGACCTGAGCTGAAGGCAGATGCTTAAGCAACTTTGCCACCCAGTCACCCTAGAAAAATCTTTATGGGGAAACTCAAGTTCATGATGATGTATAAGTGTGAATTTTATCATTAACAAATACTTTTAATTTTTTCCCTTGATCTGACTGATAGGCTCACTTTACATTTTCAATAAGCTGTCTGTCAAATACTCAAGTAGCTTGTTTTTCAATTTTGTTGGAGTGAAAGTAGAACACTATGAAAAAGAAAACACCTAGTTCCACTATTACATAGGTGCTTTTCCCTAAGACAGTGATCATCTTTTGGTACAATTTTGATACTTTGTGCTTCTCACTTCATCACAGAAACTATGAAAAAGATGCCTATGGAAAAGATACTCCATCTGAGATTTAATTGAAATAATATACTGCTTCATCAGGGAATTCTTTTTTTAAAGATTTTATTTATTTATTCATGAGAGACACACACAGAAAAAGAGAAGCAGAGACACAGGTAGAGGGAGAAGCAGGCTCCATGCAGGGAGCCCAATGCGGGACTCAATTCCGGGTCTCCAGGATCACACCCTGGGCTGAAGGCGGCGCTAAACTGCGAAGCCAAGGGCTGAATCAGGGAATTCTTAAGTGAAACTGTCATTGCTTTCATTATATGTGGCAGTGAAGAATATATGGTTACTGGTAAAGTTTGGTTTGAGCTAAGGTACTAGGACTTTTTATCCATCAGTGCATATGTCAACATAGGGAGGAAGGCAAATAAAATCTGCATATTTCTATGAAAACAGTTTTGATTTTGTGGACACTATGAAAGGATCTCAGGGGATCCCATTGGGTACGCGGATCACACTTTAAGAACCACTGGTCTAGTTTGGTCAGGAAACAGGCAAGGGCAATCCAGAGTTTAGGTAATAAACTGGAGTAGGCTTAGTAAAGTTAGGAATTAGGGGCATAGGGACAAGCTGCTCTGAGGATGTGACATAGAAACCAAACTCTGGAAAACAAATAGAAATTAGTGTTAGGAAAATGGAGAAAGGTAAGTGAGAGGCTAAAACTTATACAAGCAGTGATTCAAGATGAGAAAGAATGGTACTTTCATAGTTCTGCAAGAGTGTTCAAGGTTTTTGAGGAATATAATGTGAAGATGTGAAGTGAAGGAGATAAGCAGGGACTTCTGTAAGGTCACACATGCTGCATAATGACATTTTGAGTTGAAGACCTTTGAGCTGTTGAAATATTCTTTCTTTTTTTTAAAAAAAAAGATTTTATTTATTTATTCAGAGACACACAGAGAGAGAGAGAGAGAGAGAGAGAGGCAGAGACACAGGCAGAGGGAGAAGCAGGCTCCTTGCAGGGAGCCCGACGTGGGACTCAATCCCAGGTCTCCAGGATCACACCCTGGGCTGGAGCCTGCACTAAACTGCTGAGCTACCCCTGCTGCCCTAGCTGTTGAAATATTCTAAGGAAGAAAGTATAGTGGCCTAAATTAGGGTGATGGTATTAGGAATGGAATGTATGGATTCGAGAAATCTTGAAGAGCTAAGAATGGGAGGTCTAAGTGGTTAATTGGATGTTAAGGATTAAGGGGAAAAGGAGCCAAAGATGACAGCTCAGTTACTATTTTGATACGGAGATAAGGTATACTGGAGGCAAAGTGAATTTTGGAAGGAGGGAGAAGCTAGTGAGTTTATTTTCATATGTTGCTTTTCCCTGGGCCAGCCATCAATGTTGAGTTTCAAGAAAGGATCTGAGACTCTTTCCTACAGTGATGTAACAATACAAACCTTACAAATGAAGTTGGAGCAAAACTTGTATTTTTCAAAGCATCTTGGAACCTCAGTGCATTTATTAGCCTTTATTGCAAAGACCATGTTTCAGAAAGAAAGCCTCAGTGCTTTGTCCTCAAAGTCTGGAATACCTGGCATGGTAACGTTGGCTGCAACCCACTGATGCTAGCAACAGTTCACATTCAGCTAGTGCTGTGGAGCTCACAAAGTGATTTCACATTAAATCATAAAATACCTGTGAGGTAGGTACTACTCTTATGCAGTTATTTATAACTCGTGTTTTTTTAAAATTTTTATTTATTTATGATAGTCACACAGAGAGAGAGAGAGGCAGAGACACAGGCAGAGGGAGAAGCAGGCTCCACGCACCGGGAGCCCGATGTGGGATTCCATCCCGGGTCTCCAGGATCGCGCCCTGGGCCAAAGGCAGGCGCTAAACCACTGCGCCACCCAGGGATCCCTATAACTCGTGTTTAATCAAGTCTTGCTGCTACCCAGTACCATACTAGTTCTACGCAAAGTTCCCCTACCATGAGCTTTCTAGGAGTTTCCAGAGGTTTTCCTTTTATGATCATAAGTTAAGTGTGGTCGGGATACATGGATCAGCCATGCTCCTTGTCTCTCCTTGCTTCAACTACCTGCCCAGATGTTGTAAACTCATGCTTGTCAGATACTACAGGTGAGTCTTTCAAAAGCAATCTTGTCTGCTGAGCTTTGGATATTTCCTTCTGACTTCCCACTCCCTGGGATAGTTGGGAGTTTCATTGGGGACCTTCACTGATCTAATAGAGCCTTTATGTTGGCAGAGGTGACTTGGAATCTGCTGGGAGCAATTAGAACATCTCTTTCCCATTTGTACATCATTAGAAGCGTTGTTTGTGTCCCAAACGTCTTAGTCAAACATCTCTTCGAGGTTCAGTGATGGCCTAGGCCTTCTGACTCTGCATTCAATAAAATCCCAACCTCGTTTTCTGCAACTGCAACCCATCATGAGTGGCAACATCTCTTAACATTTTTTTCTCTGGGCCTCTCTAAGCACTTCTCACTAATCATTTTGGTGCTTATTGACTGTTGACAGAGATGACTAGAAATGCTGGCTTCTTCCTGTCTGTGTTTCCAGAGTTGCTAATTGCTTCAATATATATCAGTAGAAAAGAGCAGTGGTGGATGTAGAAACATTAGCAGTGCTTCATGCTATTTTTCTTTTTCTTCACGTGCTTTCTCACATTCCTCATTTATGCAGCTACCTTCATTTTTTGTTTGCTTTGAGTGAGGGTTCTGTAGAGAGCCTTGACAGAAGTTGTAGGATCCTTTTTATTCCCTGTCAGACTTTTTTTGGAGGGGAGGGGGAAAGTGAGCTGGCCAATTTATTTAGGTCTCTGATGCCCAGAATGGCTGGTTGTGAAGGATTGTGCTCATCCTGGTTTCATTTCGTATTTCTCTTTGATCAGATAGATGTGAGAAAGAGAGTTAAAGTGGTTGGAGCAGCAGACGCAAGATGAAGTCAGAGCATAGAGACAGTGGGGTAATTACTTGTATTTGAGACTTCGGCGTCTAGTCTCTCATTGAATGTTAGCCCAAACAGAACAAATAAAACAGATTTTAAAGTGACTGGGTGGGATGGCCTCCTCAAAGCTGTCCCTTGCGTCTACCAGAGGTTCTCTGCTGCCTTCTTGCCCACCGTCTCTTCTTAGGTTCTCGTGTCTGCTCTGTTCAGCTCTATCTTCCTCACTTACCATGTCTCTTATTAGCTCGCTTCACAGTGAAACTGGATAATTACAAAGGAAAAGAAAAGCCTCCTTCCTCTATCTCATTTCCCATAGCACATTCTGAAATGAGAAAGAACAGTGTCTAAAGGGCCACTTGGGTCAGGTCATGAGTGATTGTTCCGACAGAAGGGTGATGAAAGCTGCTAAGTTTCAGGAAGATCTGAGCCATTCTCTTAAATACTAGGAAGGAGAAAGAGGTTTCTGGGTTCCAGGAGTAGCTAAAAACCAGCGCTCCATTACCTAGGCTCCATATGATGTGCCCCGAGAAGCAGGTGATGGGTGCTGTAATAAGGATGATGGTGGTAGGCACAGAGCACTAAAATTTGCATCCTGGGGAGGTGAGGGAAATTGGCATGGACATTAGATGGAGCCAACTTTCTATAAGAGCACTGACTTAGGGGGTGTAAAATAAGAAAAGACAAGGCCCCTCCACATCTGTTCTGGATTATGGATGTACCGCAGGAAGTGAGAGCAGCCCTGAGATGGGGAGAGGTAGCATCGGTAAGGACAGTGCACCTGATGCCATCATAGTGAGATGGTTTCTTTAAACATAGGACATTTAATTTAAGCAAACAAGAAAGTAATTTTTGTTTTTTACATCCACCCTTGCAGGGTTAAAATTCATGGACACTATACAGACTTTTGATTTCCACGACTCCGATTACTGGTACTATCGACAACGATGACGATGATAAAAGCTGATATTCATCAAGCTGTCATCATGTAACAGACCAAATGGATCAATTGCATTTTCACAAATTTAAGAGGTTACTATTACCGTTTTCTAACTAAAAAACAGGCTGGAGAGTTGATGCAGTATCTCCGCATTCACAGGATGATTCAGTCGAAGAGCTGCATGCTCTTGGATTCCCCAGCAGCCTCTCCCTGTTGTGCCTACACAGTATGCCGTGCTGCCTCCCTGGTGACTGAAAGAACTGGCACACTGCATAGTCATCCATAAGAGGCCTGGACAATTACGTGATTCTTAATACTTACAAATGGAAGGAGAGTCAGAACTGGTTTTTGAAGAAAGAAGATAGTTTTAAGATCTATAAGGAGCAATTGAAGAGAGTGTATATGCTGATGCAACAAGGTGTCAGTATAGGGACGCCTGGGTGGCTCCGTTGGTTAAGTGTCTGACTTCAGCTCAGGTCATGATCTCAGGGACCTGGGATTGAGCCCAGCATTGGGATCCCTGCTCAGTGGGGTGTCTGCTTCTCCCCCTGCCCTTCCCTCTGTTCCTCCTTCTCCCCCTGCTCCTGCATGCCCTCTCTCTCTCTCAAAAAAAAAAAAAAAGAAAGAAAAAAAGAAAAAGAAAAATCTAAACACAACAACGACAAAACCCAAGGTACCAGATGGATGTATTAATACACTAGAAACTGCATCCCTGCTCATTACCCCTGCCCCCCTTCCTCTTTATGACACCATGTGACTTTGCTCCTACAGTTGAGGTTGTACATATTACATAAGGAACTCTCAACAGTGTGGGGAGGTGACTAAGCTGGTGAGAACGGTCTCCTACCAAAAAAAGAAAATTTAAAAATTAAATTAAAAATTAAAATTTAAAAATCCTCCCCCACGTCCCCGCCCCACCCAGGGAAATAGCAGAGGTTCTGGGTAGATGACACTCAGGGGTCTCGGCTGCAAACAGTATTTGCACCTTAAAAAGCAGTATTTGCAGAAAAAGAATTTCCAGGAGGTCCAGCAAGCTGCCATCTGAAGCTCTGCAGCCAGGTATAACACCCGGCCCACTATAGGGCATTGCTGCCAATTAGCGCCTGTGAGCCTCAGATTCCTCAAGTTCTGCCAGAAATTCCAGAACTGCCACTGCTCCCCGGGCCTCTGTGACTGTGTTTGCTAGAAAACTTCGTCCCATTCCCATGACAGTTCTTCCTGTCTCTCGTTTCCAACATCGAGGCACGTGCATGTCTCCTTGTTACAGTCCTCACTACAGAATCTAGAGAGGTGAGTTTTCCTTTTGTACCTTGGGCAGGAGGGACTTTGGATGTGACAAATCAATAAAGGATAAGGAAGGTAGTCAAAGATGTTGGGTAGCCCCAGATGAATAAAATCTACAGGGGTGAAGATTTCAGAAGTGTACTGTGAGAAATAAAATTCTAGCCTGTATCACACGTGGGGGCCAGTGTGTTCTACTTCCTAAAGTGGGGGAAGAAAAGACCTAAAAGCTCTGAAACTCTTGGCTCACTAGCAGAGGTATGTGTCTTTTCCGTGGTTATATATTTGAATTAAGATCCAAACAAGAGGGATCCCTGGGTGGCGCAGCGGTTTGGCGCCTGTCTTTGGCCCAGGGCGCGATCCTGGAGACCCGGGATCGA
Organism: Canis lupus baileyi; assembly: GCF_048164855.1. NCBI lineage: Eukaryota > Metazoa > Chordata > Mammalia > Carnivora > Canidae > Canis > Canis lupus. Next base: position 20,296,623 of record NC_132843.1, on the reverse strand, counting down.
GTCCCACATCGGGCTCCCAGTGCATGGAGCCTGCTCCTCCCTCTGCCTGTGTCTCTGCCTCTCTCTCTCTCTCTCTGTGTGACTATCGTAAATAAATTAAAAAAAAAAATTAAAAAAAAAAAAAAAAAAAGATCCAAACAAGATCCATGGGTTGCTTTTACTTGCCACGTTAGCCTCTCTCTCACGTTCTCCTTCACTTCCTTTTCTCATTCCTTTGACTTGTTAAAGAAACCAGCCCATCTTTCCTGCGGACTCCATTTAGATGGCTTTCTTCAAGGGCCCTTTAGCTTATTTATTCTCCGTTTTCTGAAGGTTGGCAGGCTGATCCGGAGAATTCTATTCATACTCAGTTTTTGTTTTGGTGAGAATTCTTCACAGGTGGTACTATGGCTTTCCTACTGTGTTCAGACGTTAAAACATAGGCGGAGAAGCTCCAGCTCCCCTTTGGGTGAGGCCAAGGTCAATTTGTTCATTCCTCTTGCTCCATTAATTTGCGTCTTGTTAAATTGTCAATCACCTGTTCACCTGATAGTTTTATTTTTTTAAAACTAATTATATGCTATTCTTTTTTTTTTAAGATTTATTTATTTATTTATTTATTTATTTATTTATTTATTTATGATAGACACAGAGAGAGAGAGAGAGAGGCAGAGACACAGGAGGAGGGAGAAGCAGGCTCCATGCCGGGAGCCCGTCGCGGGATTCGATTCCTGGACTCCAGGATCCCGCCCTGGGTCAAAGGCAGGCGCCAAACCGCTGCACCACCCAGGGATCCTCTCACCTGATAGTTTTATTTTATTTTATTTTTATTTTTATTTATGATGGTCACACACAGAGAGAGAGAGAGAGAGAGAGAGAGAGGCAGAGACACAGGCAGAGGGAGAAGCAGGCTCCATGCACCGGGAGCCCGACGTGGGATTCGATCCCGGGTCTCCAGGATCGCTCCCTGGGCCAAAGGCAGGCGCCAAACCGCTGCGCCACCCAGGGATCCCCACCTGATAGTTTTAATGTTTATGACAATTGTCTTGCTTCATTATAGTTTGACTTCATTAAAGTCAAAATGGTGACTTTCTTTCTTTCTTTTTTTTTTTTAAGAGATTTTATTTATTTATTCATGAGAGACACAGAGAGAGAGAGAGGCAGAGACACAGGCAGAGGGAGAAGCAGGCTCCATGCAGTGAGCCCGACATGGGACTCGATCCTGGGTCTCCAGGATCATGCCCTGGACTGAAGGTGGTGTTAAACCACTGAGCCACCCGGGCTGCCCAAATGGTGACTTTCTAAATCTGTAATTCTCTGTGCTTTTTTTTTTTTTTTTTTGGTAAAGATTTTATTTATTCATTCATGAGAAACACAGAGGCAGAAACATAGGCAGAAGGAGAAGCAGGCTCCCTGCGGGGAGCCTGATGTAGGACTTGATCCCAGGACCCTAGGATCACTACCTGATCAAGGCAGCTGCTCAACCACTCAGCCACCCAGGCACCCCTCTGTGCATTTTAAAGAGCATTCCCTCACCAACCTCCTTACATACTGTTTGTACAGAAAGACAAATCTTTTTTTTTTTATCAGTTTTCAGAGTAAGCTGGTGCTCTAACAACTTCCTAGGATAACCAGTGTATTTTTAAATTTTCAGTTTCCTTGTAATTTCATGTTTTGTTTTTTTTTAAAGATTTATTTATTCATGAGAGACCCACAGAGGAAGACACACAGGCAGAGGGAGAAGCAGGCTCCCTGTGGGGAGCCCGATGTGGAACTCTATCCCAGGACCCCGGGATCATGCTCTGAGCCAAAGGCAGATAACTCAACCACTGAGCCACCCAGGCATCCCATTTCATGGATTTTAAGTACCACTCTAAATATAGGGATTTTAGGAATGTATTTGATATGCTTTGACACATTCATTTTTCCTTTGCTCAAATTGTCTCCGCTTTTGGCCAGTGAAGGCTCTTGCATGTTGGCTCATGTGATCCCCTTTAGTCTTTGATAGTTTCCTTACTTTCTGGCCTATTAAGATCTCTCATGCTTATTTTGTATATTTCCTTTCCAAGATCTAGAATAAGGAACTTCCCCAAGGGCACTTGTCCTTTATAGTGACAAATGGACTTTAGAAGACTGAGTGATGTCTGCATTCATTGCTACTGGGGTATCATTGCTTCTTGGCTTTTCCAATGGACAAAACAAGGAAATATATTTTCCTTTAAAATGTATATTAATACTACTTCAAAGTATTTTGCTTTAAAATGTATTTATAGTAATAGTCCTACTAAATTTGCTTTAGCCTGGGAAATTGGTTGCATATGCTGAGTTTACCTGGAGAATGACAGATCATGGAAATGAAAAGACAGGGGCTCAAGAATTCTGGATTTTAGAAGAGGAGCCCCAGGGATTTGGGGCTTAGACCTCTGAGGGCAAGGTACTCTAAAGGAGCGTGTGAAACCAACTGCATCCCTGAGATGACATACTAGTCCTTATGTCAAAGTTTCTTCATCCGCTTTGGTCATCTGAAGCTCAGGTCAGCCCTCAGAAAGGGCTCATGGGAATGATATTCCCAGAGTTCTTATAGGTTGACAAATGTGTTTTTGTCACTTTACACTTGAAATCCAGGTTGGGTGCATATAAATTCATGACATCACATTGTTTTTCTTCAATATCTTATATTTATTATTCCATTACATTCTGGCATAAAATGTTACTAAAAAATTAAAGCAACAATACTTCCTGCCTATCTTTTCCCCTAATAAGCAACTTGGTTTTATTGCCTGTGGGCCCCCCAATTTTTTTTTTTAATCTTTGTCTTTAAGGTCCACTAACCTTATTAGGTAATATTTCAGAATGTGTCATTCTGGGATGTTTTTCCAAGATACTCAGCATGTCCTTGTAATAGGACATGTCTTTTATGTCTTATGTCTTTTATTTTGGAGTGGGGGTAAGATTTTCTTAATTTTCATATTCTGTTCCACCATTTGGATTTCCTCTCTAGCAACCCCTTTATATATGTGTCGGCTCTTCTTACACTCTATCAGTTGTATTTGCCACTCTTTCAAATACTTTTCATCCTTTTGTTTTCGCTGTACATTTTGTTTTTGCCTTCTACTTAAATCATTATCTGTTTGCTTTTGCATACATTCTAGTTCAGGCTTTATTTCTGAAATAATTTTTATTTCTAATTCTTTTCTTAGTTCTCACCCCATATCTGATTTTTTAAATCCTAACTTGTGGTGTTCTTTAATTTTTAAATCACAAAATTCCTTTAGCTGGTTGGAAATAGTTGGTTACAATTTTCATCTGTTTAAAGGCTCTACTTACTGAAATACTTTCAATATTTGTAAGGAAAGTGTCCTACTCCTTGCTCTGTGGTTTTGTTTCATCCTGTGGAATTTTGATACAGTTCTGTTAATTGCTCACACTTGTCTGATATTCAATTTACTGAACTTTTAGGAGGACAGGGTAGGTGCTCGCTTTGGCAGCACATATACTAAAATAGGAGGACAGGGTGGGTCAATTAGCTTTTCTAACCTTCACAGATATAAACTTTTTTTTTTTAATCTTTGTCAGATGTTTACATTCAAAAATCAATAAATACGACCATCTGCTCTCTGAGATAGTGTACCTCTTCTTTCCTACTTTTATTTGTACCTTCCTTTATCCTTCTATGAATTCTGACTTTAAAAATGTGGAACCTATCCTCCTCCCCCACCACCCCAAGTCTAGGAGGAAGGGGGGGCTTTGTTTGCTTAGTTCTCTGAGTTCCTCTTCCCAGAGCTCCAGCTCTTTCAGACACATACCTTATAATTACCTGTTCGTGTTCAAAAGCTTCCCAATTTTATTTTGACTTGTCACACTTTCCAGTAAATATCTATCGATCGTTTAGGGCTTCTTCCATTTTCAGGTCCAGTAGATATCATGTTGCTTTCCTCATCTGTCTCCTGCACAGATGCTGATACCATGTTTTGTCTATAGGCGCTTCTATTTTCAGGATTGTGGGGATACTTCATCATTTAATTTTTCTGCCGATTCAGTTTTGGTTTTGCATTTCTAGCTGCTCTGTCCATTTTTCTGAGTACATTCTGGAAGATTAAGAAATGCCATCGCTGCTGCCCCTGTGTTCCCAGAAATTCCATTCAATCCACATTTACTTGTTTTTTGTTTTTACTTCTTCAACTGTATAGCTTACTAGTGCTTTCCTTTAATGACGTTGAGTCTTTTTTGGCTTATAACATTAATGTAATTATTCTGTCTTGCCATATATTTATAATAGTTTCAAAATAATAAAATTGATGCATTTGCACTTATTATTTGTCCTAAAATTTACATGATTACAATGTCCTGGTTTGCCTAAGACTTTCTCAGTTTTAGCACTAAACATCTTGTGTCTCAGGAAACTACTCAGTCCTAGGTAAAACCTGGATGCATAGCTACCTTACTTTCACTACTAAAGATAAATTCTCTCTCTTTTTTTAAAAATTATTTATTTATTTATTTATTTATGATAGTCACACAGAGAGAGAGAGAGAGAGAGGCAGAGACATAGGCAGAGGGAGAAGCAGGCTCCATGCACTGGGAGCCCGACGTGGGATTCGATCCTGGGTCTCCAGGATCCCGCCCTGGGCCAAAGGCAGGCGCCAAACCGCTGCGCCACCCAGGGATCCCTAAAGATAAATTCTCATTTCTGACTCTCCTCTTCATATTCTTGCAGCTTGTGTAGGTTGGTCATTTTTATTAGATTTTTGGCTTATTCTTCTGTTTCTTTTTGAGAAAATATATTTGTATATCTCCAAATTTTCTTAAAAGTTGTTTCACTCAGTGCTTTCTGATATTGTCTCTTACAAATACATCCTGAAGATAATTTCATATCTGTATTAGATTTTCTTTATCTCCTTTTACAGATATACTCATTCTACAGTATGGATGAACTGTGGTTTGTCCAACCCAATTCTTCATTGCTGGACATTAGGTTGTGTTTTGCATTTTGCAATTATAAATCATTGCACAACTACTAGCTTTCTTTAAATACCATTTATTTTTCGTCAGTGTATCTTTGGAAGGGAATTCCAAAAGTAGAACTGACTGCTGGATCAGAAGGGATGTGTATATTTAGTATTACTAAACATAAGAGTTGTGCCATTTTGAATTCCCCTTTAGCAAGATAGGAAAGTACCTGTTTCATGACACCTTGGCAAGAGAGAATAAGTTGCTCTACTTGTGAATATTTGACAGTATATGTGAGAAATGGTACCTCAGTGTAATTTATAATTTTCTGAATGAATTTGAGCATATTTTCCTTTGACTAAGGGTCGTTCACATTTTATTTATAACCTTTGCCTATTTTTTCCTATTGGCTTGCTACCGTTTTTGTTAATGTTTAGAAGTTCTTTATAACCCTTTGTAGATATATTACAAAATATTTTTTGTCAATATTTTAACTTATGTTGAGTTCTCTTGGCCATGCAAAGCTTACTTTATCGTTTTTATGTAATCAAATTGCTAGAAAATTAATTTTGAATCCTAGTCCAGGAAGCTCTCCTTACTCTTAGTTTTATATAAGGAATTCATCATTTTTTTTTCCTACTACTTGTGGAGTTTTATGTTTATATTTGGATGCCTGACCATTTGGAATTTTATATTCATATTTTAATTTTTTTATAAAACTATTTTTGCACTCCATTTTTGAGAGAGGTATGTCAAAATCTTATTAATCTTTCCTAGTGTTTCTGTTGATTTCTGCTCTGCTTATTTTGTGGTTATTAGGCACATACAGACCAAGAGTGTTCAAACAGCTTGTTTAAAATTTTTATGGTATGATCCTCTTCATTACATTAAAGTTTATTTGAATAGCAAAACCAGATTCTAGTATATTAGTAAATGGAAAGTTTCATAAATATATTCTATGGTCTTTATTAAATCAACCAGCTGTGAACACAAGAAAACCAAGCAACACTAAAAACCACAATCCAACCGCAAATAAAAACATGGATTGTCTTTGTGACTAGTTCCTAAAAAGAGAATGGGAAGAGTGTGAGCAGGTGATCACCTAAGCTCATTTCTATCACTTAATGCACTAGAGAATTGAGACCCTGGGAAATGTAGTCAAAGTCCAGATGCCTGGGTGATAGCAACACGTGGTATTGAGGAGCAGCCTTATGGAACTCAAAATATTTTGATGCAAAAGTGCTATGGCTAGATAACCAGGAACCCTTGTTCAGGACCTTGGAGTTAATTCACTGAGACCACGAGCCCCCATCACTGATTCCACACCGCTCCCCCTAGTGGAAGGAACCTTGTAGGAGAAGGGCAGTGATAGGGAAGAATGTAAAATGAACTCCATCTGCACTCCCTCCAAGGAAAGACTAGAATTTCATCGAGCAGTTTTCTGGTCTAGGCATTCTTGTCCCTCTTCTCCATGGAGGAGAAGGTGACGTTGCCTCCACTCTTCACGCTTTGTCACCCCACTCTTTCCCCATGCTTCTTCTAACTTTGCCCCCGACCCTGGCCATCTTTATGTACCACCTTGGCTTTGGTGGGGTCATGGCATCGGCTGTCCATGTCCATTTTCACCTGCCCAGAAGAAGGAAGACCTAAGCACAGAATTGGCATGGAGACTTTGCTGAACCCAGTAAGCTCCTTTACCTTTCCTGACCTCCCCACTGCTCCAGGACAGCTCTCCTGACCCTTGAGTTAGCCTTTTGTCAACACTCTTGAAAGATGGCCAGCCTCCTGCACACACCTGGAGATATGTCCCTGCTCTCTGTCCACACCCTCTGTGGCTGAGACATTAGTCAGCAAAGGCATGGTGTCTGCGCCTCCCTCCGTTTTGGTTTCTATGTCAGGTATACTCACCACCCTAGTCTGCCCTTTCTACTGGTTACTGTTTTCACTGACTCTTCGGGCTCCTGTCTTTCTATAAAAGAATTATCATGAATGTCTGTCAAACTTATATTTTTGGGTTATCAGTTTTGTCTCTATAAATTAGATTCTGAAAAGAAAGGTAATATTAAAAAATTCCACTTACTGAAACTTTAAGTCCAGATCCTTTGGGTCCATAGAATGAAGAAATTATAAACTTAAATATCCTTTTATCATCTGTGGTCACCTCTGCACTTTCGGCTGTTCACTATCTTGAAGCTAGTTTCTTATTAGAGACGATGTAGACTAGACTTTGAACCCACATTTTTTATAGTATTTTTAAAATTTTATGTTTGCTGCAGTATGCTATGAAACAGGCTTAAAGAGAAGGAAGAAGTTTTATGATAGTTTAATAAACTAATATTTATGTAATATCTAAGTAGAATTACGGGATTAATATGTAAAAATGGTATTGATATCTTGCATTGGCCACACTCACCCCTCCCTCCCTCCCTTCAGGCTCCTTTCTGGAAGAGAGGAAGAAGCAACCAGAACAATCAAGTATCACCAACTGCTTTCAGGCTTCTCCTATTTACTCAGAGCACAGTATCAATATTTATTTTTGCACAGTGACACGTTTCAATGGGCTGCTGTGAACAGGGAAAGAGCTGTATAAGCCAGGATTCTTACTCTTCACAGAACTCAGTTCAAAAGTCTGCAGGATGCTCTGTATACCTAGGTTGGTAAATGCCTCCTGAAATTTTTAGGAGTTGGTGGGAGGCAGAGTTTGGGGACTTTGGGGTTGGCTGGGTCATGATACCCAGGTGATCTGATTAAAACGAGTTTACCTGTGATATGGTTGTAAGTCTATTAACTGCCAAGATTTCCTTGGGAAATAGTCACAGAAGCCCTCGTTCTGGGAGAGACTGCTGCTTTTTTAAACAGAGCCCACCTTTTACTCTCTGGGTCAGTGAAGAGATGGAAAACTCTCTAGGCTGGATGTCTCCTATCATGAGTATAACCTGAGGCTTGAGTAAATGAGAGGAGCTGATGGATTCTAAAACCATTACCCCTGCAAAAGAACATTTTGAGCCTAATTAAACTGTTTTCTAAATTATGCAGTTTTCCTTCACAAGGATGCTTCTTTCTTTTGAATGAAACCTTGGCATGTCAGTGGGGACACTCCTAATACTTGCAGGCTCCTGCCATGGTGGTGGGAGGGGGCAAGATAAATATTCAGAAGCACCTCCCCAGCTATCATTATCAGAGGTGAAACAACACTGGGAGCGGTTGACCGTTAGAGCCACACAACTTGTCATCTTTGCTGTGCTGTTGTTCACTGCAGACTAGAATGCAGGCACAATTCTTGGAATGATGGAGCTGAATAAAGATGGGCGAAATTGCACATTTTCCATATTTAGATTTCACCATATTTCTAGGTTTAAATTGATGTCAGTAAAAGTGTTCCCACTGAACGAGGTGGTGATTCTTGTAAGACTTACACTTTTTACCCCGTGGTATCCAGACAGAGTGTTCCAGAAAGGACTCACTGCCAGCACTACTTTGCAGGGGTTTGTTCATTACAGATCCAGTTCTGCGGTTCAAGGCAAGGTATTTGCAAATTACTACCCATAATGCACAACTAACCCCCAAGTAGCTCAGTTTTTTCCGCACTCTATTTTATGATACAGGATTATGTTGATGTCATGAAAATTTAAAAATGAAAATTCTTGCCTGCGGAGTAACAATGCTCAATGAAAACCCAGGAAAGATGAGACTTCCTAATTAGACATTCAGATGAGCAATCCGAGCACAGCAGAAGAAAGTTGAAAAGGAAAAAAGTTTCTAAACAGTATTTAATTTTAATCCTCTTAGTATAAAGTTGCTACTTTTTCTTTTCAGTTAGAGCTTATTGAAATAGTTAGACTTGTCAACAGAATGACACTTTTTTGTACAGGCCAAGAGGAAAGCACCCCCAGAAATGAAGAGCTTCTCTTTCAGTGTGAAGTGCTCAAGCAGAGGGTGAATATGGGGAGGTGTGTGTTGGGGGGTATAGGATATGACTGTGACCATAGTGTGGCAGGAAATCTCTGCTTTCAGTGCCCATGGTTCCATGGTCATGCTCCTTAGAAGAATGAAGAGGTAGATTAGAGTGGTGGGCAGCAAACCAAAGTTTATTGAGCAATAGTATAAAGCTCTCAGAGAGGGTGGGGGCCCCGAGAGGGTTGTCCTTGGAATTTCGAAGTCTTAGAGTTTTTATGAGCTCTTTTGCAGAGGAACTATCTTGAGCCATCAGGGTGTGAAGAGTCTGCCCATCAGGGCTTTGATCACATATCTGTCTACCTATTAGGTGAATGTCTACGTGCTGATGGTCTTTTTTGGCTGATGTCTGGGGGCTTATGTCTTAACTGCCCCTTGCCTGTGATAGAGACAAATGGCTTGTGGTTATTGTCTTATTTTAGAATGTTTTGCAGAAGTCATTTCTGCAAAGGCTACAAAGGAGAATGCTAATGTGGTCCTGTCTAAGCTGCAAAACAGGATGCCAGTGCTGTTATCCCTTAGCCATCCTGACTTTATATTTTCTTGTTGGAGACCTTGGCCCTGACTACCTGTCTGACTCCTAACCAGAGCAGTAGCAATTGGTAGTTTGTAATGGAGTTTGATAGGCCAGTATGATTTCATTCACAGTTTTTAAATTTCCGTGTTGAATTTGCTCATTTGTCTGATTAAATTATCCCCAAATATAGAAAAGTGGGAAGGATAACTTTTAAAAGGCCATAGTTCCACAACAATTTATTATTAATTTGATGGCTTTTTGTCTTGTCCCTGGTTTTTAAAATCATTTGCATTTAAAATCTAATAGTTTTATCATTTTAGATGTAACATTGTGTAGTTTTACATAACACTTTCTAATGACCATGTATAATTCCATCAAAGGGATTAACCATTTTCTGTAAAGTTAAAAAAAAATCATAGCTAACATTCATCAGGCATCTTTTATGTCCCAGACACTAAGTGTAGGTTTTTCCTTTTATAAAAATAAGTAAACAGACTTTAGGCAAGGCAAAGCCAGAATTTAAAGCATTTCATTACAAAATCTGTTATTCTAGCCCATGTCTACCATGATGGCACAACTAGTAAAATGGTGCATTTGTCTAAGACTAGTTGCACGTTCTATTGTGTTCTGAGGCCCAAAGGAAATGGACTATAGATTTTTTTTCTGTGACAGCTTTCTGTAAAATTTCACCTAAGATTAGATCTAAAAATTAAGGTCCCCAGAAAATAAGAGGATTGTTTTGGTAACCCAACTATATCTAGACTCTAAGGATAGATACCACAGGGGTGGATGTGGCCTCAAGCAATTGACATTTCGTGGTCAACAGAGTTGGCTTCCAAATGGAGTGTGGAATCCTATGGAAATCTAGGACCTTCACTGACTTCAGTTTCTCTTGAACTAGACAGGGTAGCTTTAGGTGCTTCCTAACCTGCCAAATCAACCAAAGGATTGTATTCCCCAAAGGTTAATAAATGTCCTTCTTTAAAAACATAGAAAATTTAGTTAATTTAAATGATCACATCTGTGATTCAAAGTACATCTGGCCTTAGACACAACAGCTGGGTCCAGAAGCCAAGCTGGTGAAGGCTGAATACATTGTAGCGGGGAGATAATTGGTCTCAGAAGTAAAGATTTCCAAAAGCACAGCTATTCAACATTATTTCAAGGAGTGTCTCTGGAGGAAGATTGATCTTGACATGCCATTCTTCTTTCTGTGGTGTCCTCTGACAGTACATGAAGACAATGACAGTTAGCAGGGGAGCTGGAAAGAAAAGCTCCCAGAGCGCTTGCAGGAGATTCATTCCTGTGGCAGACAAAGTCGATCAAGATGTGGACTCTTTGTTCAGTCCACTGTCTTTAAAGCAAGCCCTGACTCTCTGAGCAGAGGAGTAAGACCATTTGAAGAGGCATCAAATGGTTGAGAGAAAGGGTGCACATTTAGCCAGTCCTTCATGACAAAGATTCCCAGTCTGTGGGCTTGAAAGCCCTGGGAAAATGAGTAACAACTGTCATCGCTGAGTTTTTAGGTCTAGTGAGTTTTGTGTACCAAGATTATTCAGAGGGGACTTTGGTTTTGCGTGTAATATTCAGCTTAATAAAGTTGGTCATCCAAAACCCAAGTTTTTCCTTAAACTTACAAATCTTAACATTCTGTATACATAACACTGGTACATTTTTCAGTCTATTAATGTTTGGTATCACTTACAAACTCCGATCATTAACCTCCTTTAAATATCTTAAGCTGCATTTATAAATGCAATCTTTCCTTTTTAAAGTAATCTGATTTAACAAGCTTTCCAAAGTTCTTAAGTCATTTTTGTGTCTAATAGACTTACCTTATGAATCAGGTGAATCTTCGGATCTATAAATCAGTGTTCCTCAAGGTGTGGTCCCTGGGCCAGCATCAGTATCCCCTGAGAATGTGAATTGGAAATGTAAATTCTCAGTTCCACTCTAGATCTACTGAATAAAAAACTAGGGATTGGCCCCCCAGCTGTGTTTTAGCAAACTCTCCAGGTGATTGGCAAGGTTTTGAGAGGCACTTTAAATGTTTCGGTATTCTATGTAAATTTAAAAAATTTCAGGTTAACTTACAAGTCTAAATAAATCCCTCAGATTTTCCATCAACATCCTAAGACGTCTGCATTAGAACAACTTACTATGTCAAATCCTCTTATGTATTCTCCATACCTGAAATACTTCCATATATAGGTTATTTCTAAATCTAACATGAAAAGTAGGAGTGCCAGGAGGTATGATTTAGTTAATTTCTCTGTAAAGAATTTGTCCTCTGAGGAAACCATTGTGATTTTTGCCTGCCAAGTTTTAAATTACCTCTTTAGCTGCAGAAGGTTGCTAATTGACCAAAGATTTTGGTTCCACTTGTGACCTGGAACTGGTGGCATGTAAGGTGAGCTTCCTTTCATAATCATTACACCACAGAACCCACAACTTCCCAAAGGGATGGATCACCTTCGCCCACCACCTTAGGTATGAGGAGAGCTCATTCTGTGCTTTTCGAGAAAAATTCTACAGCCTCCACCCATGTAAACCATGGTGCCTAGCTTTTGTTAATCAGTTTGGGATTTCTAAATTCTTGCTTTTCCTATCTGTCTCCTGTAACAACTGATCTTCATATTCATGACTTTCTGATTGAATTTGATGTATCACAAAGCTGTCTGACTTGGATTTCACTTTGTACAGAGGCTATTTCCATGACAATGACGAAGGGTCTTTGAAACCCTATGCACCCCACATGTGGTCAGTGAATTATAAGTATTTGATTTGGTGCATACACCTGCAATTACTTTTCAGTTGAATGGAGATGCTGTTGTACCTATAAAATATGGCATTTTCAAGCATTACTGATTTTATAGTACCTTTTTGTCATTATGTATTTTCGTCTGTGGGTGCTAAAAATACACCTGAATGTAAGTATTCACAAAGTCATTTTCTGTTAAAAAGGGTCCTCATTTGGAAAGTGCACCATAAGCAAGTAAAAGGATAGGTGTGCTATGTGAAATGCATTTAGTTATTTGTCTTATTATTATCTAAGAGTAACACATTTTCAGCCAAAATGAAGCAGTTGGGGCATAGAGACTGCAAATACAAAGTGAATTTTGGTATAATATGTAGGTCTAAAGATGATACTGCTAACCTAGCATCACAAGAGGATATATTTATAATAGATTTTTCAGTGGAGTGTTGCAGATATAATTCTGGCTCACTTGTGTAATTTCCTATTTCTATTTATGTGAACAAGCTACTTAGCAACACCTCTACTACCACCACTTCAGGGCATCTCTCATCTGGAATACCGCAAGGGCACCTGAACTGGCCTCCCTGTCTCTACCGTCACCAACTGCATCCCCAGAGTTCCGCCCCCTCCACCTGCTTCTATAAGCTTCCCTGGTGATCCTGTCCTCCTCCGGTGCTAAATCCTCCAGTACCTTCCCAGCTCGTGAGGAAGGGCTATGCATTAAAATGGCCTTCAGGGCTGCCTGTGATGTGACCTTCATTCTTTCTGACTTCACTGCTACTTCTCTCTTCTGGCCACACGAAGAAACTGTTTGCTAAACACCCCAACCATATTTTGCCCCCGGGGGTTTTGAATTTGCACTTGGCCAGGTAGATCTTCCCTTGGTGTTCACATGACTTCCTAGCTCACTTTCTTGACGTGTTTGCTGAACTACTAGCTCTCCAATAAAGCTCTTCCCATCCACTGACCTTAAATGGCAGAGTCTGCTGCTGTGCTCTCTGCCCCTTCCTGCTTTTGATTATACTGTCGGCTCCCTTTTCCCTCCTAGAATGTATACTCTCCATGAGGGTGGGGATTTCTTGTCACCTGTATTCCCTGTTCTTGAAGTAGTGCCTGCATGCATGGTCAGCACCCAGGAAAAACTGGCTGAATGAAATAAATGGAATCCAAAAAGAGATCAGTTTTTTTTCATTCCCATGATCTTCTGCTGATGGCCCCAGAATCTAATTCTACAAATTCTGGCCCTGATTCTCTGGAGGAATGCATCTTCCCATGGATGTGCTGTGAAGAGCTCTTGTAGAGAGCTGTAGAGATTCTCTTTCCAGATCTAGGGTGAGCCAAAAACAGGGTGGGGGGGTCAGAGCTTCATATGCATGAGAGGAGTATGGCTCCCAACTGTAACTGTCAGCTCTAATCAGGGCTCAGAACTCTGGCAAAGTTCCTCCTTTAGCATGGTCTCTCCCTGCCTTCCCATCCCCCAGCATTAGAAGTGGAGAGGATGGGGTCTAGTTTTCTGTCATTCATTTCCTCGTAGGAACATTCAGGATCACGGCAATCTAATATGAGTAGTGGCTTTTTTTGTTTGTTTTGTCTTTGTTTTTTAAAGAGCAGGTTTAATTAGTTAGAATATTCTTCTGATTTAGATTTATGATCCAGCCTAGGTCCAAACCTGTTTATCTGTGCTGGACAGTATCGACAGTTCCATTTTGTCAGCTCCACACTTGCTTTCCTCTTTACCCTAGCATTGGAAGATGGCAGACTCCATCTCCCAAGCCACCGTTGCCACCTGTCCTCTTGGTATGCCCTCCCAGTGAAAGGTCCTGATGGGAGATTGTAAAGTGGGAAGAGGAAAACCTATATTGGAATGCCTCTGGTAGGGATAGCCATGGCCAAGGTGGTTACCAGTGGACATGGACTCTAGTATTGTTGCTGGCAACTTTAGCAAAATAGGAGCACAGCTCTCATTTTTCTACCTAGGAGTGATGTTGTTTCATCAAAGAACCTGTCTGTGTAGACTCCTTGGATCCAGTCCAGGAAGGTGGTGCCTTCTTGACCCTGGATTAACAAACACTATGTCTTTGACTCTTCTACTACCCCTCTTTTCACCTTCAAGGCCAACTCCTCTATAACCAAGGTCTTTCCTCAAGGTTCGTCTATTAAAATGCATGGAGTTGTTTCTCTTTTCCTGACTGGATGCAGATTCATTGTTTGGATCCTAAACATAGGATTTTCTCTTTCTCAAATGTACAAATCATAACAGTATGGCTATTCTCTAAAATCAAGAAAGTGCAAAGAAAAATGTTCTGTTGACAGGCTAAGAGTAGGTATCCTATGTGTGGTTAGGAGTGGCCAGGGATTCATCAAGTCCTGCCATTTGGGGCTGATGGATACAAAAGTTAGTCACCCTGAGCTATTCCTAGAAATAGCAGTCTAACTTCCGACAAGTCTGATCTACATAGACGGTTTCCTGAGCTGATGATTATAAATAAGAAGGATATTTCCTGGATAGATTGCTGGTCATGGGTCAGAGTTCTATTTTTATATTCTCTTAATTGAAGTATGGTTGACATATGATGTTGTATTATTTTCAGGCATATGACATGGTGGATCGACAATTGTATATATTATGCAATGCTCATGATAAATGCATTTACTGTCATCCTACAACATTATTACAGTATTGACTCTATTCCCTGTACTGTATTTGTTGTCTTTCTGACATTTTATAACTGGAAGTTTATCTCTCTGCCCTCCTCCCATCCCCCCTGCATCTTTCTGGTAACTGGCAGTTCTCTGCATTAGATTCGATTTTGTTTTGTTTTATTTCGATTTCACATAAAAATGCAGTCATAATGGTTTTTGCCTTTCTCTGACTTCTTTTGTTTAATAAGATACCCTCCAGGTCCAGCCATGTTGCCAAGAATGGCAAGATTTTGTTCTTTTTTTGTAGCTAATATTCTGTTCTACACACACACACACACACACACACACACACACACACCACATATCCTCTATCCATTCATCTATCAGTTGGCATTTAGGTTGCTTCTATAAAAATAAAAATTGCTATTGTAAATAATGCTGCGATAAACATATGGTGCATATATCTTTTTGAATCAGCGTTTTCATTTTCTTTGGGTGGATACAAAATGGAATACTGGGTTATATGGTATTTTCATTTTTAAATATTTGAGAAACTTCCATACTCTTTGCCACAGTGGCTGCACTAACAGTGTAAGAGGCTTCCCTTTTCTTTATATCCTTGCCAACACTTGTTTTTGTTTTGTCTTTTTATATTAGCCATTCCTATAGATATGAGAATGGTATCTCTTTATGGTTTTGATTTGTATTTCCCTGATGATTAGTGATGTTGAACATCTTTTCATGTGTCTATTGGCCATCTGTAGATCTTTGGAAAGTCTATTTGGGTCATCTGCTCATGTTTAAAATTGCATTATTTTTTCTCTGCTATTATAGGAGCTCTGTATATACTTTGGATAATAACTTGTTGGAAATATCATTTACAAGTGTCTTCTTCATTCCATAGGTTGCCTTTTAGTTTTGTTGATGGTCTCCTTCACTGTGCAAAAATTGTTTAGTTTGATGCAATACCAGTAGTTTCTTTTTGCTTTTGTTTCCCTTGCCTGAGGAGCTATATCCAGAAAAATGTTGCTAAGGCCCGAGTCTGAAATATTACTGCCTATATTTTATGGTTTCAAGTCTTACAGTTAGGCCAGCAATCCATTTGGAGCTTATTTGTGTGTACGGTGTAAGACGGTGCTCCAGTTTCATTCTTTTGCATGTAGCTGTCCAGTTTTCCTAGCACCCTTTATTGAAGAGATTATCTTTTCCCCATTGGATATTCTGGCCTCCTTTGTCATAGATTGGCTGTGTAAATGTGGATTTATTTCCGGGCTCTTTATTCTATTCTATTGATCTGTGTCTATTTTTTGCCAGTACCATACTGTTTTTTTATCATAGCTTTGTAGTATATCTCAAAATGAGGGGTTGATGATACCTGCAGCTTTGTTCTTCTCAAGAAGAAACTCTCTTAAATAGCTTTGGCTAGTTAGGGAAAGTTCTATTTTTATATATGGTCTGGCTATTGTCTATTTATATATGTACTCTTTCAGAGTTAATGGTTTCATGAAACTCTCTTTCCTCCTAACCTTGAACAAGAATGTTGGACCTCAGCCAAGGCTATAAGCTTAAGTAAAAGAGAAGACAGCCGTCTTGGATCTTTTAAGCATTTTAAGTCAGGTCGTAAGCAACATAGAGTGAGAGTTAATATCAAAAGACAGATTTGGTATTGTACCCTATGCCAAAAACTCAGAATTGCCTGTTCAGTCAGCCTACTTTCTTAAGCTCTTAAGTTCTAACTAAAATCTAGCAAAACGTGGAAAACAAATTTTAATAGCTATATAAATTGACAATTTTGTTTTCTTTTTCTTTTTTTTTAGAATTCCATTTTAAAGAGTTTGCAGAGAGTTCCAGTAACCCTTAAGCAATATTGTACACATTTGATCTCTTTGTCAGTTTTGTTTTTTTTTTAAAGTTTTGCAGGAAAGTCCCCAAAGGAGTTAACAATTACAGTTATATTGTATGGCGTGGTGGGTGTTCCAGTCTGTCTGGAATGGGACCTTAGCAATGCTCTTTGCATGACATAATTATAAATGAAAATACATCTGTGATGAGTGCAAGCATTTGAGACCATACAACTGATCCTGCATTATGTCACATTCAGCTGAGAAGTCATGGCTTGTTAAAAATACAATATATTTTCTGCTAAAAAAATTCACTGCTTCTATAACTAATTTTCTATTTTGTCAAAGCAGCTCTGGGTTTCTTCATGAATTCACTTAGTACCAGTGGACACAGTATGAGAGAAAGAGAACATGACAGAGTTATTACACAAGCCCATTGCTGTGGCAAAAGTCAGAAGGAAATATAAACACAGAGCCTTGCTGTCTCCATATTAATACTACAAAGCTATCAAGTAACATTTGCCTTTTTATTCCTCTCTTACTTTGCACCCGAAAATGATCTAGATCATATTCACTTTGTGGAAAGCAACCACCTCTGACTCTAGAAGCCTTCTCAATAGGCAAGTTGTACTGATTTCTTTAAAATTCCTTTTGCTGGACTGACTGCTATTCTCAGCTACTGCCTTTTGTGATGGTGACACAGCACTGGCTCAAGTGTCTAAACAGTCCTCCCTTTTTTTTTTTTTACCACTTCTGGAGACAAAGAAGTGTTCCTGTCATTTGATATCCTTGAAGCAGAAGCAGGAGCTTCAAAGGACACCCTGGAGAGCCACGGAACAGGTTCCCCAGCTGCTTCCTGAATGATGCATTTCATTTAAACTCATTCCAAAACCATTGGCATCCTCAGCAAAAGGCCCCATGAAATTTATCTGGAGGTGGCATGCCTTATAGGAGGGTTTTTTTTTTCTTTTTTAGTCTATGTTTGCTGGGGGGGTGTGTTTTAGGCTGCTCCCACAGCTATGAAAATACACATAGGCACACTGAATGCCGAGACACATGCATGTGCCTTTATATGTGGGCATTCAGCATTATTGGTCATGTGTAGTAATCCATTTGCGATGTGAAGAATCTGCAGCATGCTTCTGTAGTTAGTTGATCAGCTGCATGCTTGCTAAATTGCTGTATAAAAGTAGACATTTTCGGGATTTTATTAAGGAAAGAGCCATTTTACTGTGAGTCCTCCTGCCCCCGCCACCACCACCCCGCCTCCAACCAAATGTGTTTTCCACATGAACAACATGGTACGATGCCTTTATTTCTGTAAGGAAGATTCATGCATTGCTCCCTGAAGCCCCCTCTAGCTTAAATGGGTACAGAAAGGGCTTTCCTTTTGACCCTTTAAGCCATAAGCAAGATGCAACAGCTGGGTGGTAGTTTTTTTAATTTAATTTGGTTAAACTGTGTGATCTTTGGGAAAGCATGAAGCAGTAATTTGGATCTTGGCTTTCACCGTGACCTCCTTGGTGATCCCTGCCCCTTCCCCTTCTAGCCCTCTCTCCATCTCTACCTCAAATAAAAAGGGAGGCTACAGTGTTGACACCCAGGGGGCTCGACCTTGCTTTGGAGAATGTGATAGAAACCCAGGCTGCCAAATTCCTGATGATCAGAGAGGTCTTGCTGAGGACCAATTTAAACTGGAAAGCACATAAGCTTCATTGGGCTATTTCAAAGTTCACGCAGCTTTAGTGCTAATCCTCTTAACATATTAAGCCAAGTGACTCACATACCATGATGGCAGTGGCGTAAAGGCCTCTTGAATTTTATTTACATTTCTCTGCAGGGTAGAATGCAAGTCCATCCATTCTCTTCTGAGAGCCCTTCCTCACCATCATGCCCTGCCCCAAGGTGGTAGAAATCATTTGAAGGCCAAACTGCTTACACTAACATATTTGAAGATTTTACATAACACTGCTTTCCCAAAGTCCTGGAACGCTTGCAGTACATTGGCTTAGAGATTCCGTTTTTTTCCCCCTTCTGCAAAGGATAACATCTTGGCTGTAGACAAGGTAAGCATTTCCAGTATGAATGTTTAATGAAGATGAAGTCTGCATGCAGCATGATGTTTATTTTACTTTCTAATAAACCCATGCTCAGCAATAATCTTATTACTGCTGCAACTTCTTGCAACAATTTTTCAGCTGCTGCTTTGCTCAAAAGAAATTTTTTTCAGCATTACCATTCTTATGATAAACTAATTACGTAAAGCATGAAGAACCCAAGGTTGTGAGGCAATGAGCTAAAAATAAACCCCTAAGAAATTTTTTTAACCTCCAAATACCATGTGCATGTTCCTGTGTGACAGTGCAAGTAAGCAAGCTCTGCGGTTATTGGAATATAGTTCAGATTCCAAATCGGTCAATAGATGTTGTGGACACTACCAAAAACAAACAAACAAACAAAAAAAAACAAACAAAAAAACCCCTGCTCATCGATAGAATAAAAATACTTGTGTATTTTACACAATAGGAACCAGAAAAAGACAGACTCGAAATGCTAGAAGCAAGCAGGAAAGACTGGGAAGACACCAAAGGGAACGGAGCATTGGCAAATTTAAAAGATTATGTTCCAGAGGTGCCTGGGTAGCTCAGTCAGTTAAGCGTTCAACTCTCGATTTCAGCTCAAGGCATGATCTCTCAGGGTCTCGAGATCAAGACCCCGGGCATGGAGCTTGCTTGAGATTCTCTTCCTTCCTTCCCCACCCTCCTATCCCCACTTGCACATGTGCTTGTTCACTCTCAAAAATAAGTACATAAATAAAAATGCTTGTTTATTAAAAATATGTTTGAGGCTTGGCACAGTTGTTAACTCGCTGGACTTGTTATAAGAAAGGGTCACAGTAACTTGTCCAATGTCAGCCATGGTTATGATGGTCATTCATCGAGGATTTATATGCTAGCCAACTATGTTAGGCATATATATAGGGGTGTGTGTATATATATTGCCAATGGTGAGATTTTTTGTGTGTGTGGCTAGTAGTATCCCTTTATGTATACACTACATCTTTTTTTTTTTATTTTTTTTACACTACATCTTTATTCACTCTTCCATCGATGAACACAGATTGTTTCCACATCTTGGCTGTTACAAATGCTGTAGTCAACATAGGGGTGTAGATATCTTTTCAAATTAGTGTTTTCATTTTCTTTGGGTAAATACCCAGAAGTGGAATTGCTGGATCATATGGTAGCTTTATTTTCGTTTTTTTTTTTTTTGAGGAACATCCATACTATTTCCCATAGTGGCTGCACCAATTTACATTCCCACAACAGTGTACGAGGGTTCCCTTTTCCTCACATTCTCACCAACACTTGTTGTTATTATTTATTTATTTATTTATTTATTTATTTATTTATTTATTTATTTTTTGATTCTAGACATCCTAATAGGTGTAAGGTGGTATCTTGTGGTGGTTTTGATTTGCATTTTTCTGGTGATGAGTGATGCTGAGCATCTTTTCATGTGTCTATTGGCCATCTGGATGTCATCTTTGGAAAAACGTGTTTTCAGAAACTCTGCCCATTTTATTTGGATTTTTTCTTTTTTCTTTTTGCTGCTGAGTTGTATGAAATGTTTATGTATTTTGGATACTAGCCCCTCATTAGGTATATGGTTTGTAAATATCTTTTCCCATTCAGTAGGTTGCTTTTTAATTTTATTGTTGATTTCTTTTGCTGTGCAGAAGCTCTTCAGTTTGACGTAGAAGTTACCTTTTATTTTTTTGCTCTTGTTTCCTTTGCTTTTAGAGTTTGATCCAAAAAACTCTTATCAAGACCAATATCAAAGAGCATATCACCTGTGTGTGTTTTGTTTTTGTTTTTGGTGACTTAAAATGGCAAATTTATTTTCTTCCCAGTTCTAGAATCCAAGCCCAAAATCCGTATCACTGAGCTGAAATCAAGTTGTTGCCAGGGCTATTTTCCCTACAGAGGCTAAAGGAAAGAGTGCTGCCTTGCCTCTTCCAGCTTCTGTGGCTGCCAGCATTCTGTGGCTTGGGGCCACGTCACTCTGGTCTCTGCCTATGTAATCACATTGCCATTTCCTCTTTGTATGTCAGATCTCACTCTGCCTCTCCTTTTATAAAGACATTTGTGAATATTCAGGGCCCACCCAGATAATCAAGAATAAAGCTACCTACCCATCTCAAGATCTTTACATATCTTATGAAATTCTCAAGCTGTTAACATATGTTAAGCACAGACTCCTCCCCACCCATGAGATAATATTCATGGGTCCCAGAGATTAGGACATGAATATCTTTTTGACGGGCATTATGCAGCTTACTAGCAAGCCATGAGAGGATAAGAGCTTGTAAGAGATTTTCACACGAGAGTGTTAGTGCTAATTCTACTTAATTATTTTTAAGTGATAAGGATTTAAGAAAATAAGTCTGTATATTCTAAGAACAGTTGTATTATTTAGAAATTGTATTCACTTACTTGCAATAGAGTGTCCTAGAGTGACTACCCTTTTCTTTTTTTTTAAGATTTCATTTATTTATTAATGAGAGACACAGAGAGACGCAGAGACATAGGCAGAGGGAGAAGCAGGCTCCTTGCAGGGAGCCCGACGTGGGACTCTATCACACCCTGGGCCAAAGGCAGAGGCTCAACTGCTGAGCCATCCAGGTGTCCATGACTACTCCTTTCAAAAATGGTAACTTAAACAAGATAGAAATTTTTCTTCTGTGTAGAAGAAGTAGGCAGCCCAGGGCTAATTAGTCTGTGCCTCTAAGAAATCATCAAGGACCTGGTATTTTTCCACCTTTATGCTGTGTCACTCAGGGTTACTTCATATTTCAGGATGGCTGCTGAACCTCCAGGCATTACATCCAGATATCCAGATACTAAACATCAGAACGGCATGACTCCAGCTTACAGCTTAATGTCTGGAACATACTAGATGCACTGAGATGCAAAGCTTAGTTTTCTACCTGGGCAACATTAGCCAATTTATTTTTTTAAAAAGGGGAGAAGGATGTTGGATAGCCATTAGTCATCTTTCCATAATAGTAAGCATTCTTACAAAAAAATTTTTTGATCCATTTAAAAATTTTCTCTGAAGTATACTTGACCTACAACATTTTTTTCAGGTGTACAACATAATGATTCAGTATATTATGAAATAGTCACAGTCTACCATCTGTCAACAGAGTTGTTAAAAAATTAACTGTATTCTCTATGGTGTACATAACATTCTCACGTCTTATTTTATAACTGGAAGATTGTGTCTCTTAACTTCACCTCTCCTCTGGTTACCATCAGCTCTCTGTAGGAATCTGTTTCTGCTCTGTTCATTTTTTGTTTTTTGTTTTGTTTTGTTTTGTTTTTTTAGATTTTGTGTGTAAGTGAAGACCTCTGGTATTTGTCTTTCTGACTTAGTCTAATACTCTCTAGGCCCATCTTTGTTTTTGCAAATGGCAAGATTTCATTCTTCTAATAGCTAAAATTCCATTATATGTATGTGTGTGCATATACATACTCCACCTCTCTATCCATTCATCGATCAATGGACATTTAGATCGCTTCCATATCTTAGCCATTGTAAATAATGTTTCAATTAACATAGCATGGGACACCTGGGTGGCTCAGTGGTTGAGCATCTGCCTTTGGCCCAGGGCATGATCCTGGGGTCTCGTGATCAAGTCCCACATCGGGCTTCCTGCATGGAGCCTGCTTCTTCCTCTGCCTGTATCTTTGCCTCTCTCTGTGTCTCTCATGAATAAAAAAATAAAATCTTTTAATAAAAAAATGAACATAGTGATACATGTCTTTTTAAATCAGTGTATTCATTTTTTTCAGATAAATACCTAGAAAACTGGGTATACAGCTGGACCATACAGGAGTTCTATTTTTAATTTTTTTGAGGAACCTCCATAATGTTTTCCATAGCAGTTGTATCAATTTATATTCACATTATATTCCCACTAGCAATGCACAAGGGTTCCCCTTTTCTCCACACCCTCACCAATCCCTGTTATTTCTTGGCTTTTTGATGATAGCCATTGTGACAGATATAAGGTGTTATTGTGTAACTGGGAACCTGCTGGCTTTAGCAGAGCAGCTGGAGAGTACAGGAATTGTGTGTTGTGCCAGTGGTAGCAAGGTTAATTTGGGAGTACAGAAATGGCACCACTACCTCTATCTAGAGAGTCCCAATAGGTTCCTGAACCTCTAGCAGATACTGTAAGATTAGCAAATGGATCTCCTTTACAAATAGTCTAGGCACTTTTCAAACTACTGCTTTTGTGCTGGGCCCTGAGTTAAGTTAGCTGGCAGGTGCATTAAGAGTGGGATCTCCATTACCTACAGCCCTTTGGATCTCTTGGACATAAGCCTCGTTGTTTTTCAAAGCTAGATGTTGTAAGGGTCTTGTTTCTCTAGTGCAAGTGCCAAGAGTTATGGTTCCTGCTGTAAGAACACCAGTCCCTATTTCTCAGGGACCTCTAGCTATGTGAAATCCTTCTTGATTATGGCTCACTGTCCTGGAGATGGGGTTTCTGGTAATATCACATCTATGCCTCTCCTCCCCATTTCTGTGTGTCTCTTGTTATTTTGGAGGAGCTGTTCAGCCAGTTTTCAGATGTATATATTTTCAGAATCCTTAAAATTACCTGCAAAGGAAGGTATCATTTACATTATTTTAAAGTTGTAAAAACCAAGCTTGGATAATTATCTGCCCAATGTCACACGGATTATAAATGGCAGATCTGAGATTCACGCTCAGGTTTGTCTAATTTCAAAATCCCTTTTTAATTGTGTTGTACTCACACAGCTGGCAAAAACTCTAGTGGGTTTTGATAAATATGGAGAAATAGTTTCAGCCATCTATTTTCCTCTTCCCTTCATGTATAATAAAAAATACTCACTCTGTATGTCAAGTTAGAGTAATGCTGGAGAAAGAGAGAAAGAAAGTCTATATTTGTTCAGATTTGGAAGACAGTTTCTGGTAGAAAGGAAGGAACCAGAAATGAAGGGTGAAGTATTGGAGTATGTGCCACTGTGTTTAAAAGCCCACTTAGACCAGTTGGGGAGTAGAAACAAGAATAAATTAAAAGTCAGTTATTGTAAAAATAAATTTAATATTTTAAAAGAATGAAAGATTCCATGTATAAATTGGAAACTCTTCCAACCTTAACTAGGCACCAATAAATGTTGATCAAGATACTTTGTGTGGAAAAACTAAGAGTAAAAATTATAAGGTTTAATATATTTTTTTTAATTTTTATTTATTTATGATAGTCACAGAGAGAGAGAGAGAGGCAGAGACACAGGCAGAGGGAGAAGCAGGCTCCATGCACCGGGAGCCTGACGTGGGAATCGATCCCGGGTCTCCAGGATCGCGCCCTGGGCCAAAGGCAGGCGCCAAACCGCTGCGCCACCCAGGGATCCCAATTATAAGGTTTAGAATGCAATTCTTTATGTGATCACTGATGCCTCTTACTCATATTTTATAATTAGACTGAAGAGATTAATTGATACATTACTAGCTAGAGATAGGAACACTGATCTAAATAGTTCATGAGGTGGGAG
Source organism: Canis lupus baileyi (assembly GCF_048164855.1). Taxonomy (NCBI): domain Eukaryota; kingdom Metazoa; phylum Chordata; class Mammalia; order Carnivora; family Canidae; genus Canis; species Canis lupus. Next base: position 20,272,392 of record NC_132843.1, on the reverse strand, counting down.
GACCATCTGACCCATTTTAGAGACGATGCAATGAAAAGACCATTGGTTTTGAAATTAGAAGACTTTGTGTCACATTTCCACAGTTTATGACAGTGGGAGGGTACTTAGCCTCCCTGTGTTTTGGTTTTCATTTCTAAAATGAGGCTCATAATACCTACCTCCAAAGTTTAACATTAAATGTGATAACATACATAGAAGTATTTAACAGTTAGTGGCATAGGGTAGAAACTCAAACTCAAATCCTTTGTTTCAGAGTTGAATTTAACTTATTCTACAGAAGAGGTCAGTAGAAGCAGAAGAACTATCAAAGATAGAACTATCACTATCTTTGTCATGGTGATTTTTCAAGTGTCTGTGGATATACAATGTCTACTTAAGCCTTGGACTGTCCTTCCAAACTATCATATAGATTCTGAAATGTCTCATTTTCACTTTTGAGTATTCTTTCTTCCTGACTCCCAACGTGTCACTGGTTTGGGGGATACAATATAATATAATCACTAATAATATATTAAGAACTTTGATTATATAGTTAGTGCTAGATTAAAATCCCATATTCAAGATTTAAAATTTGTATGATTTGGAGAAACCTATTTGTCCTTCTATGACTCAGTTTTTTTCATTTGTAGAATTAGGGTAACAATAGTGCCTAACTCATTTTTGTGAGTTAATAGTCCTTGGAAATGCCTGGAAAGTAATAAGTACTAATAAGTACTAGCTGTCATAGTATCATATTTAAGAATGAGAACTTATCACTTAAGACTGTCCTAACTATCTAAATATTCTGTGCATTTAATATGTTCTTTGAACTCTTCTCCACACTTTTACTTATATATTTACATGTGTCTGCAGGCCATGTGTAATTATTTTCATAGAAACAGGATGATTGGGGCATGTGGATGGCTCAGTAGTTGAGTGTCTGCCTTTGGCCCAGGTCATGATCCCAGGGTCCTGGGATGGAGCCCCACATGAGGCTCCCTACAGGGAGCCTGGTTCTCCCTCTGCCTATGTCTCTGCCTCTCTCTCTCTCTCTGTCTCTGTCTTTGTCTCTCTGTCTCTCATGAATAAATAAATAAAATCTTAAAAAAAAGAAATAGAATGATCTAGTTGGATATATGTGGTCTCAATTGTATTCAATGCTATCAGATTGAATTGAATATCTCTTTGAATGTTCTTTTGCTATCCCAAGTTAAACTGATGAGAAATTGTTGGTCATACAGTTCGCTTGTTTTTCCATTTGGGGTGCTTGCCTCTTGCTGGATTGTAGAAGTTCCTAGCTTATTTTAAATCAGAATCCTTTGTCAGTTATAAACATCAAGAAGCAATGTTGCATCGCCATTACTAGCACAGCGTTACATCAGATTGCCTTGGTTTGAACATTGGCTCCCTGTTCACTAGCTTTGTGACCTTGCTTTTAGTTCTTTCACTCTCTGAGGTTCAGTTTCCTCATGTATAAAACGGGATGATAACAGTAATTTCCCTCATGCAGAACTATAAGGACTAAATGGGTCAATGCCTGCAAACCACTTTGGGGCCTGGCACAGAGTTTTCTTTGGGAAACCTTTGATATGCCTAATACAGTGATTTTCACTGTTTTGCTTTTTGATCTGATTGTTTTATCCTGCTCTTATATTTATTCAACTTCATTTATTCTCCTTTATGAAATTTTATATTCTTTGTGTCAGGAAACATGTCTTGGCAATTTTTCATTTCCAAGTCCTAAATAAACAGCATAGTCTATAGAGGTGTTCATTAAATGTTTACAAAATGAATGCATAGATGGGTGCTTTTGGTGTCCTATCACCTCTATTAGTACTAAAGTCCCCTTTCATTTCCTTAAGATACAGTTATGTGACACTTGAAGGGCAAGTTGTGTTCTTTTACTATGCCTGTGATTAAATCTGTGGAGGAACTCTTTTTAGGATTTATAATAGCTTGGATTCTGAGACATAGTACACAGAACTAAATGCTTCCCACATATTACAATTGTCTGCAAACTTAAAACATTTATTCCAGTCCCATCATGTGGGTCAGTTCTTGAAGCTTAGATGTCCCTGAGGTATGTGAATGGAAAAACACCACTGATCTCTTGATAAAAATTCTATAAGTAGGGCCCAAGCACACCTGTGCAGAGCCAAGAATGAATTGTGGATGGACTTAGGATGAACCATCCCAACCCAACTTACAGGTGAGTTGTTGTTTTTTTTTTTTTCCTTTGTAGTTTAAAATCCTAGAAATATAGAAATATTTAGATTATCTCAAGAAGTGACCTTGAGTTTCAAGATCCCCTGAATTCATTAAGAAAAATATTTCCAACCTTGGCAGCTGCCCTTAACTTGTCTTTGAGCTTCAATGTTGATAAAAATCAATAGAGTATCTCACAGAACAAAAAATAAATGATGAAAAGTATGTGTTTACGCAATTTAGAAGGACTGAGAATGCAAGGAGGAATGAAAATGAGTAGATGGCGTGAAGTGACTTTGAATGATAATTAATATTGTTTTTACAATACATTAAAATCTAGTAGGCTCTTTTTTCAGAATTCAAATACTAAATATTTGGCTAAAACTGTGAAGATAAATAGAAAATAAGAAACATAGGATCATAAATATTGTCAAAGTAATAGAAAAGGTGTATAGTGAAATACTTGCTATTACTGTTAATGTATAAATGAAAATATGTGACCCCTAAATGAGGTCTCATGTAGGATTATGATTAATGAATTATTATTTATTCTGTCTGGCCTAGTAAGTAGAAGACTTCCAATGGAGCTGAGCCATAGAAAATATGGATGTAATACAATCTCGATGTTTCCTCTTTATTTAATCTATCAGTGCCTTTTGCTTTTTGACTGTCTTCAACCAAGTTGCCTTAATGAGCTTTGCAATTTTTAGATAATGGATGGGAATTAGTACTTAGCAACTGAAAAAGTACCTGGTACCTGTATCTTTTCCCCTCTTTACCTAATCTCTTCTGGATCTCCTAGGCAAATCACACTGATGTAGCCTGGGTGTTATACTTGGATTGAACAACAAAGTTGTGGTTTTCATTGATTATTTCCAACTGAATCTTTCCTCTCCTGCTCTAAGCAGAACTGTGCACAAACTCAGAGCTCCTCTCATCCCTCAATTGTACAAGCCTTTTGAGGTTTGTTAATAATAGATTAGGACCAGACTGGCAATGCATGGATTTCCTCAGCCTTCTCTTTTCCCATTCATTCATTTATTTGTTCATTCAACAAATAGCAGTTAGGTACCACTTAGTGGTGGAAATGCAGTGACAATAGAATGTAGTCCTGTCCTTAGCGAACTGAGGTCAAGTGAGAGACGATAATCAAACTGTTATTCTGTTGTAAATTAAGTGTTTCGGGCATGATGGGAGGTCTGAGAGGCAACCTCACCTATCCTTAGAGGGGAAGGAGTGGTAGAAAGTCTTCCTGCTGGAGGAAGGAGGTAAATTGGCCTTCCAAGAATGAGTAGGGATTAGTCTGTAGAGAGGTGAACTAAGAGCATTCCAAGCCTTGGGGAACGATGTGAACAGTGACTCAGAGATATAAAACCCTGTGTCTACGACAAATCTCTCCCTATTTACAGGAGGAGAAGAGTAGAGATGAAGGATACCAGAAGAGTTAGGGAAGGACCAGGATGGAAGGGATATTGTCATACTCAATTATCTGGGTTTAATTGTGAAGACAGGGATGACACATAAGACACATAAGACACATAAGAATGACATAGGAGGTCTAGGTTCCCTCAGTTTATTATTTTTTTTAAATTTTTATTTATTTATGATAGTCACACAGAGAGAGAGAGAGAGAGGCAGAGACACAGGCAGAAAGAGAAGCAGGCTCCATGCACCGGGAGCCCGACGTGGGATTCGATCCCGGGTCTCCAGGATCGCGCCCTGGGCCAAAGGCAGGCGCCAAACCGCTGCACCACCCAGGGATCCCGGTTCCCTCAGTTTAAAGGGAGAAGGGGACTGATAGCAAAACTTAAATGGGGGTAAGGATAAAAGGAGGAGCTAATGATATTTCCAGGTTGCACCTGAATATCTGATCTATTGATATTTGGAGGGAGAAGATATTTGGGAGGAAAGAGGAATTCCATTAGGGATGTTTTGAGTTTCAGTTACAAGTGCTACCTCTCAGTCATCTAGGTGACCTCAGTATATAGGTATCATGGGCCCAAAATGCATCTGGACAGTCTGGTTGTACTGTGCAGGTTGTAATTATAGCTTCAGAGTAGTAATGCTCACTCACACGTTCATTAGCAGGAAGTGAAATTTATCTTCAAGCTTCTCCTTTCCCTCCCTAATGTCTAGTAATACCTGTGTTCTTAGTTACTGGTGTCCAAATTTAACTTAAGTATGGGTAGATGGGAAGATAAGTCTCTTCTTAACATCCTTCTCCTAATTCCTGCAAAGAGCACTGTGCTGAAATAGGTCTTTCTCCAGTGAAGATGTTCTGTGATGGTGAGGACATGCGGCTTAGAATGGGAAAGTGTGTACCCGTGGGTTGAGTTTTAGGTCTGAAGAGCTGTGACGGAGTAACCTACTCCTAGGTTCCCCTCTTTCCAATGACTTGCAGGTGCTATAGCAACTCCTGACCCCATGCTATGGATTCCTTAAAGGGGGATGACCTCTTCCAGTAGATACTCAGTCAACAGTAGTTCATGACAGGCCGGTGCCCTTATGGTGATAGATATAGCATGTTCCCACTGTTCCTGTAGTCCCCTCCTTGAGGATGCATTCTGATCCCCCTCCCTCCTTTCACCTTTCTCCCTGCCTAGGAATGCTGGGTTGGCCTAAGTTCTGGAAACTAGATCATCATCTACATTATCTTCTGTGATGATTCAGGGCAGAAGCGGGTTCATTGCTTATGTATTCTTCTAACCTGTTATGGACTGTTGGTGTTCACCCCTGCCCCATGCAAATTCATATATTGAAATCCTCACCCCCACTATGATAGTATTTGGATATGGGGCCTTTGGGAAGTAATTTGGGTTAGAGTAGGTCATGAGGGTAGTGCACGCATGATTGAATTAATGCTCTTACAAAAAAAGGAGACATGGGAACTTTTTTTTTGCTTTCTGCCATGTGAGGGTACAAGAAGATAGCCATCTGCAAGCCAGGAAGTTCAACGGCCACTGGGTCTGCTAACATCCTCATCTTGGATTTCCAACCTCCAGAACTGTGAAAAATTAAGTGCATGTTCTCAAGCTATTCAGCCTGTGATATTTGTTATAGATGCCTGAATTAAGATACACACCAATAGAAGTGTTATTCCAGAAGTGTTTCTTCCTTTTTTTTGACCTGCTTACATTGTTTATTTTATTTTAATTTTTGTATATTTTTTATTGGAGTTCAATTTGCCAACATATAGCATAATACCCAGTGCTCATCTCGTCCAGTATTCCCCTCAGTGCCTGTCACCCAGTCACCCCATCCCCCCGCCCACCTCCCCTTCCACTACCCCTTGTTCCTTTCCCAGAGTGTGTGGTCTCTTATGTTCTGTCTCCCTCACTGATATTTCCTACTCATTTTCTCTCTTTTCCCCTTTATTTTATTCCCTTTCACTGTCTTTTATATTCCCCAAATGAATGAGACCATATAATGTTTGTCCTTCTCCGATTGACTTAGTTCACTCAGCTTAATACCCTCCAGTTCCATCCACATCAAAGCAAATGGTGGGTATTTGTCATTTCTAATGGCTGAGTAATATTCCATTGTATATATAGACCACAGCTTCTTCGATGGACACCGAGGTTCCTTCCACAGTGTGGCTATTGTGGACATTGCTGCTATAAACATTGGGGTGCAGGTATCCTGCCATTTCATGGCATCTGTATGTTTGGGGTAAATCCCCAGCAGTGCAATTGCTGGGCCATAGGGCAGATCTATTTTGAACTCTTTGAGGAACCTCCACACAGTTTTCCAGAGTGGCTGTACCAGTTCACATTCCCATCAACAGTGCAAGAGGGTTCCCCTTTCTCCACATCATCTCTAACATTTGTTGTTTCCTGTCTTGTTAATATTCCCCATTCTCACTGGTGTGAGGTGGTATCTCATTGTGGTTTTGATGTGTGTTTCCCTGATGGCCAGTGATGCGGAGCATTTTCTCATGTGCTCGTTGGCCATGTTTATGTCTTCTTTGGTGAAATTTCTGTTCATGTCTTTTGGCCATTTCATGATTGGATTGTTTGTTTCTTTGCTGTTGAGTTTAATAAGTTCCTTATAAATCTTGGATGCTAGCCCTTTATCTGATATGTCATTTGCAAATATCTTCTCCCATTCTGTAGGTTGTCTTTTAGTTTTGTTGACTGTTTCTTTTGCTGTGCAGAAGCCTTTAATCTTGATGAAGTCCCAATAGTTCATTTTTGCTTTTGTTTTCCTTGCCTTCATGGATGTATCCTGCAAGAAGTTGCTGTGGCCAAGTTCAAAAAGGGTGTTGCCTGTGTTCTCCTGTAGGATTTTGATGGATTCTTGTCTCACATTTAGATCTGTCATCCATTTTGAGTTTATCTTTGTGTCTGGTGTAAGAGAATGGTCTAGTTTCAGTCTTCTGCACGTGGCTGTCCAATTTTCCCCAGCACCATTTATTGAAGAGACTGTCTTTTTTCCAGTGGATAGTCTTTCTTGCTTTATCGAATATTAGTTTACCATAAAGTTGAAGGCCCATTTCTGGATTCTCTATTCTGTTCCATTGCTTATGTGTCTGTTTTTGTGCCAGTACCACACTGTCTTGATGACCACAGCTTTGTAGTACAACTTGAAATCTGGCATTGTGATGCCCCCAACTCCGATTTTCTTTTTCAATATTCCTCTGGCTATTTGGGGTCTTTTCTGAATCCACACAAATCTTAAGATGACTTGTTCCAACTCTCTGAAGAAAGTCCATGGTATTTTGATAGGGATTGCATTAAATGTGTACATTGCCCTCGGTAACATTGACATTTTCACAATATTAATTCTTCTAATCCATGAGCATGGAATATTTTTCCATCTCTTTGTGTCTTCCTCCATTTCTTTCAGAAGTGTTCTGTAGTTTTTAGGGTATAGATCCTTTACCTCTTTGGTAAGGTTTATTCCTAGGTATCTTATGCTTTTGGGTGCAATTGTAAATGGGATTGACTCCTTAATTTCTCTTTCTTCAGTCTCATTGTTAGTGTATAGAAATGCCACTGATTTCTGGGCATTAACTTTGTATCCTGCCACACTGCCAAATTGCCGTATGAGTTCTAGCAATCTTGGGGTGGAGTCCTTTGGATTTCTATGTACAGTATCATGTCATCTGCAAAGAGGGAGAGTTTGACTTCTTCTTTGCCAATTTGAATGCCTTTTATTTCTTTTTGTTGCCTGATTGCTGAGGCTAGGACTTCCAGTACTGCTGAATAGCAGTGGTGAGAGTGGACATCCCTCTCGTGTTCCTGATCTTAGGGAAAGGCTCCCAGTATTTCCCCAATGAGAATGATATTTGCTGTGGGCTTTTCGTAGATGGCTTTTAAGATGCTGAGGAATGTTCCCTCTATCCCTACACTCTGAAGAGTTTTGATCAGGAATGGATGCTGTATTTTGTCAAATGCTTTCTCTGCATCTATTGAGAGGATTATATGGTTCTTGTTTTTTCTCTTGTTGATATGATCTATCATGTTGATTGCTTTACGAGTGTTGAGCCAGTATTGCATCCCCGGGATAAATCCCACTTGGTCATGGTGAATAATCTTCTTAATGTACTGTTGGATCCTACTGGCTAGTATCTTGTTGAGAATCTTTGCATCTGTGTTCATCAGGGATATTATTCTATAATTTTCTTTTTTGGTAGGGTCTTTGTCTGGTTTTGGAATTAAAGTGATGCTGACCTCATAAAACAAGTTTGGAAGTTTTCCATCCTTTTCTATCTTTCAGAACAGCTTTAGTAGAATAGGTATTGTTTCTTCTCTAAACGTTTGATAGAATTCCCCTGGGAAACCATCTGGCCCTGGACTTTTGTGACGTGGGAGGTTTTTGATGATGGCTTCAATTTCCTCCCTGGTTATTGGCCTGTTCAGGTTTTCTAATTCTTCTTGTTCCAGTTTTGATAGTTTGTGGTTTTCCAGAAATGTGTCCATTTCTTCTAGATTGCCTAATTTATTGGCATATAGCTGCTCATAATATGTTTTTAAAATCGTTTGTATTTCCTTGGTATTGGTGATGATCTCTCCTTTTTCATTTGTGTCTTTATTAATTAGTCTTTTTTGTTTTTTTTTAATAAGACTGGCTAATGGTTTATCTATCTTATTAATTCTTTCAAAGAAGCAACTCCTGGTTTTGTTGATCTGTTCTACAGTTCTTCTGGTCTTTATTTCATTGAGTTCTGCTCAAATCTTTATTAACTCTCTTCTTCTGCTGGGGGTAGGTTTTATTTGCTATTCTTTCTCCAGTTCCTTTAGGTGCAAGGTTAGCTTGTGTATTTTTAGTTTTCTCCAATTTTTTGAGGGATGCTTGTATTGCAATGTATTTCCCTCTTAGGACTGCTTTTGCTGTATCCCAAAGATTTAGAATGGCTGTATCTTCATTCTCATTAGTTTCCATGAATCTTTTTAATTCTTCTCTAATTTCCTGGTTGACCCTTTCATCTTTTGGCGGGATGCTCTTTAACTTCCATGTGTTTGAGTTTCTTCCAAATTTCTTCTTGTGATTGAGTTCAAGTTTCAAAGCATTATGGTCTGAAAATATGCAGGGTACAATCCCAATCTTTGGTATCAGTTGAGACCTGATTTGTGACCCAGTATGTGGTCTATTTTGGAGAAAGTTCTGTGTACACTTGAGAAGAATATGTATTCAGTTGCATTTGGATGTAAAGTTCTTTTTTTTTTTTAAATTTTTTATTTATTTATGATAGTCACACAGAGAGAGAGAGAGAGAGAGAGAGAGGCAGAGACACAGGCAGAAGGAGAAGCAGGCTCCATGCACCAGGAGCCCGACGTGGGATTCGATCCCGGGTCTCCAGGATCGCGCCCTGGGCCAAAGGCAGGCGCTAAACCACTGTGCCACCCAGGGATCCCTGGATGTAAAGTTCTGTAAATATCTGTGAAATCCATCTGGTCCAGTGTATCACTTAAAGCTCTTCTTTCTTTGGAGATGTTGTGCTTAGAAAATCTGTCATTTGCAGAAAGCACTGTTTGAAGTCTCCCAGTATTCGTGTATTATTATCTAAGTATGTCTTTACTTTGGTTATTAATTGGTTGATATACTTGTCAGCTCCCACATTAGGGGCATAAATATTTATGATTGTTAGGTCCTCTTGTTGGATAGATCCTTTAAGTATGATATAGTGTCCCTCTTCATCTCTTACTACAGTCTTTGGGATAAACTTTAATTTATCTGATATGAGGATTGCTACCCCTGCTTCCTTTTGAGGACCATTTGAATGGTAAATGGTTCTCCAACCTTTAATTTCAGGCTGTAGGTGTCCTTAGGTCTCAAATGAGTCTCTTGTAGACAGCAAATAGATGGGTCTTGCTTTTTTATCCAGTCTGAAACCCTGTGCCTTTTGATGGGATCAAGCCCATTCACGTTCAGAGTTACTATTGAAAGATATGAATTTAGTGTCATCATAATACCTATTCAGTTCCTTTTTTTGTGGATTATTTCTTTGGGCTTCCTCTTTCTTTTACAGAGTTCCCCTTAATATTTCTTGCAGAGCTGGTTTGGTGGTCACATATTCTTTCAGTTTCTGCCTACCCTGGAAGCTCTTTGTCTCTCCTTCTATTCTGAATGAGAGCCTTGCTGGATAAAGTATTCTTGGCTGCATGTTCTTCTCATTTAGGACCCTGAATATATCCTGCCAGCCCTTTCTGGCCTCCCAGGTCTCTGGAGAGGTCTGCTGTTAATCTAATAGTTCTCCCCATATAAGTTAGAGATCTCTTGTCTCTTGATGCTTTAAAGATTTTCTCTTTATCTTTGGAATTTGCAAGTTTCACTATTAAATGTCGAGGTGTTGAACAGTTTGTATTGATTTTGGGGGGGCCTCTCTATCTCCTGGATCTGAATGCCTGTTTCCCTCCCCAAATTAGGGAAGTTCTCAGCTATAATTTGTTCAAATATGCTTTCTAGTCCTCTGTCCCTCTCGGCGCCCTCTGGAACCCCAATTAAATGTAGATTTTTTTTTCCTTCTGAGGCTGTCATTTATTTCCTTTCACCTTTCCTCATGGTCTTTTAATTGTTTTTCTTTTTTCCTCAGCTTTCTTCCTTGCCATCAACTTGTCTTCTATGTCACTCACTCTTTCTTCTACCTCATTAAACCTCATCATTAGGACCTCCAGTTTGGATTGCATAATTAATTAATTAATTAATTTTGGCCTGATTAGATCTAAATTCTGCAGTCATGAAGTCTCTTGAATCCTTTATACTTTTTTCCAGAGCCACCAGTAGCTTTATAATTGTGCTTCTGAATTGGCTTTCTGATATCGAATTGTAATCCAAATTCTGTAACTCTGTGGCAGAGAGTACTGTTTCTGATTCTTTCTTTTTTGATGAGTTCTTCTTTCTAGTCATTTTGCTCAGTGCAGAGTGGTTAAAAAAGAGTTGTACTTGTTAGAAGCGCAAACTCTTCTCTCTGTAGTGTTCCAGCTGTCGTCTCTTTAAATCTCAGGTCAAATTCATAGATTTTCAGGATGATTTGAAAGTTATCTAAGTAAGTTGGTGGGGACAGGTGACTTGGGGACCCTATTCCTCAGACATCTTGCCTGCCCCTTTGTTTCTTCCTTTTGACACAGATCCTTGACCTGGGTCAGCCCAGCTCACTTTCCCATTTGCAGCATTGCAGGGAATGTATTGGAGGCCTTAGCCTTCTTCCTGCTAGAAAACCCCTGTGATACTTTTGCAAATGGACCAACCCATCCTTTAAGCACACACATTAAAGTGGGCAGAAGTTTGTTAAACTGCACAAATAGAACTAAAACTTTCCCAAAAGGGGCTGTTACACCCCCCAGGGCAAACAGTGCTGCTTGTCCTTCATTTATATAACTAAGAGCAACACTCTGGTTATCCTTCCTGCAGTAGGGAAAATGTCTCTTCAGTGACTTTCCCTCCTCCCAGACATATAAATGGTTGATAGTGACAAGGCACCTACTTACATAAGTCTGGGGCTTCCAAGAAGTGACAGAACATAGAGATCTTGAGTAACTACTCACAGAGTGAGATTATAGGGTAAGCTACAAAGTGACTCTGTTTAGGGAACACCAATAGAGAAGAGAGAGGAGAGGAAGAGAGGAACGGGATGTGGAAAACGATTGGTCAGAGGGAGAAAAGTTGTGCAAAAAGGGCCAATTGGGAGAAAATTTCAAGGAAGGAGTGGTCCAGGCAGAGCATCAGACACTCGGGAATTTAAGTGAGACAAAGGCTGCAAAGCGTTTTCCTTTTCCTAGAGTCAAAAGGCAACAAACATGGAGCCTTGGCAGTTGTGTTCACAGTAGGGCTCTGTGCAGTGGGCTGAAATAAGGGTGTATGTGACAGCATACCTTGTGTATGTCTAGCCTAAACATTTTGTGAGAGAATCAAGGCAAAATAGGCTCTGAGATGCCCAGTAAAATGGGGTGATGGTAGAGGATAAAGCAGTGTGGCAGAAGTTTGAGAATTACAGGGACCAGAATTACCCTTAGACATTTAGGGGAGATGAGGGGGAGTAGTTGTGGGGCAGGCCCTCTCCTTCCTTCAGCTTGGTTGGTCCTTGCCCATGGCTAATCCTGAGGTAGACCAGGAGGTGAGAAGTACCTGGGGAGGGAGTTAAAGGTTTTATTTTTAGGAAAGCGCTCCTTAAAGAAGGGGAAACAATGAGAGGTAATCCCAAAGAATCTGGAAGGGATGGACAGAGACTGCTGGAAAGGGAATAAAACAAGTTACAATGTAAATAATTCAATCAACACTTCAACACTTTAACTGATTGAATATTTAAAAGATATTGGATTGATTAAGTTTATTTAGGCACCTCATAAGACGTATTAAACAACCACAGTTTTTTATTTTATTTTTTTATTTTTTTATTTTTTTTGAAAAAGGAAAATGAGCCCATCTATATGGTTGTATTGTTCTCAACCATTTTTAAGGCTTTATGTTGCCAAAACAAGCAGTTAACTTGGTTTAGTCAACCAGCCAGTCATTTCAAGAGGAAAACAAGGCTTTCAGAAGAGTAATGTTTCAACACGCGTGCCCTAAGCCCCAGCTGTTTGGCTGGACTTTCCACTTTTTATTTATTTATTTATTTATTTATTTATTTATTTATTTATTTATTTATTTGTAATATTGGCATTGAAAGACCTAGATCTTGTGGCCTGGAGTGGAAATGAAAGAAAGGCTGTTAAAATGTGAATAGTAGTTGAGGATTAGAGCAAAAAAGATAATCCTACACTATCTTTTCATGATATAGTGACTGTCTCTCTCTAAAGCTTTATACTTTGTTGTGTGATTTCCCATAAAATCATAGGGATAGATGAGAGGCAGACATGAGCATTATTTACATTTCAGAGAAGTAGAAACGAGGGCCTCAAGAAATTACGTGTTTGGAGCAATTCCAGGCAACACATCATGGGCAGGACCATAAACAAAGCTTGTGTTTTTCAAAATCCCACTCTGAGCTTCATCTGTTACACCACGTGATTTCCATGTTGTAATGAAACAGTCTTCCTCTAGTGGCATGCACCCCGCGGGCTCTCAATGCTTATTTGTTGAAGATGATAATAATGATCACGATAATGATCATCATCTGGAATGAGCAAATGGTAAGTAGCCAAAGGGAGCCAAATGAGAAAGAAGTGTTTATGGAATTTTATTGTTAGTCATAATGATATAAATGTAAAAGTGCTAGAACATCTAACGGAGGGAAATGTTGGAGATAAGGCCTATCTTCATTTCAGTTTAGTTAAACTTTGATTTTTATGACACTGAAATAAATGGAGTGTTTTAAAATTAGTTCTTAACAAAATTAGTTCTTAACAAAAGAAGGACGTGATGACATTTTTGATAGAAAGCAACTGATAAAATTCTAAGTGGGGAATACACATTAAAACTGAGCATCTAGTATAACAACCAGCAGATGTGGAAACTCTTCACCCTGAGGTCACAAGGAAATGAATTAATGAATTCACAGGCAATTCTTTTTCTATCAGTCACATAAGAAAACTTGAGGCAGTACCAGAATGCCCATGGCAAGCAATTCACTTGGCATTTGAGTAATGCCAGTGTCAACCCTCATATGTTGTAATGTTGGCCTAAAGACTTCAACGATATTCTTTGCTACTACATCCACAAGATGATACACAGCAGGGCAGCTTTGGTTGTGGGCTTTTTGTCTGTTGCACATCATCTTTGTTTTCTGCCATAGTTGACATTTTTTTCTTGCCCATTTTGGAAATAAGACCAATCAGGGTTGGAATTGGCTTTCTACATTAGTGTAGCATAATCTGATCCAGATACAGCCCACTGCTGGCTAGAACTTTCTATTAAATTCTTCTTCCCCGTTAAATGTTTAATTGGTTGTACGACTTTGGGCAAGTGACAAAGGCACTGGGTTTAACTTTCCTAGTTTATGAGTTAGGTTCTTTCTAGGTTTAAAATTATATGGTTTCTTACTAGTTTCACCTAAGTAGTGAGTTACTACACATATTACTTTCATATAAAATGTAACAATTGTACAAAAAAATCAAGGCAGAAATGGCTATAGTGACATTATTGAGATCAAGGGAATTATATGGGTATTTGCTGTGGGGCCTCGGCAAGGCAGGCAGAGGAAGGAGGAATAGAATGAGATGAAGGGCACTCCCAGAGCTGCATTGAGTATTACCTGGGGAAGTCACCTGCATCCTTCCCAGTTGGGAGTAGGCCCAAAAGGCTGTGTCTTATCTTAGGTCAATATTTTTAAAAATGTGTTCCACAGAACATGAATTCCAGGAATCTTTCATAGAAATTACATGGAAGAGGGCTCTGTGGGAGTATAAATTTAGGGACATGCGGGGTTCCATAAAATCAGAATTCTTCCCTGGAAGTATTTTCAGAGTCCTTGATAGACTAATATACAGCATTCTTACTAACTCCCAGTGTCCAGTAGTTCCCAAACTCATCTGAATGTGAAATGCTTTTTTTAAAAACAAAGATTCTCAAGGGTTACATTTTTTGACAAACATATTTTTGTGAACTTGCTTGGTAGTGATCTTTGGCAAGTTCAAGTTTACCCCAGAGTGGGACCCAAGGGATCACTCTGATACGAGACCTGTTCTTAATCAGCCCTGATATGATAGATAATTTTTGGTGCAAAACCAGCCTCCAGAATGTATAAGTTAACCTTCATCTTTTTTTGTTTGTTTGTTTGTTTGGAAGGTTTTTCTTATTTGCTTGATCTTCACCTCCTGAGCAAGAGTTAGTTCAGTTTTGAATGCAAGAATATTTTAAAGATGTGGCACATATTTGTGTATTTCCTCCTGAGGACTTACTAACACATATTCTTTTTTATTCGTATAGAATTTCAGAAAATATTTTCTCAGTCACTTCATCATAAACCTGATGAACCTTACAACTTGTTTGCTGAATGGGCATCAGAAATCTCTATCAATTTATCTGCTTAATTTTCATATATTCAATCACATTAAAAACCCTTCCTACCTCATGTAATTCATAATATGTAAAGTTTCAAATTTCTGAAAACCTGAAAATTCTATTTCCTAGAATAGGATCAAAATTTAAGAACTGACCAAAAGATGTATAATGCTTCTTTAGAATTTTTTAAAACTTCTTGAATGAGACAAAACTCATTTTGGAGATACACAAACCAAATGAAAACTTGAGATCTCCAGGTATGTCTTTTCTTAAACATAAGAATATAGTAATATTTGGGAAAAACAAATTTGAATGAAAGCAGAACCCCTATTGGAGGATGAACCTACAACTACACAGTCTGTTGCCACTGGACAACAAAGAGTCACCTATGTCCAAGAGGAATTTAATGTTTCTTTTTTGTTTTGTTTTTTTGTTTTTTTGTTTTTTACCTGCAAATAACCAAGAAAAACTATGAAGATGGAAAAACTGACAGTGATTTTATCAAGGTACTGCACGGATGCATTTGACAAACACCTCTTGGTGTTTTTCAGATGTATTCAGTTTGATGGGTCTCTTTGATTGGAAATATGCTAAGCAAAATCATATTGTTTGAAAGCCTTCCTATAGGCCCCGAAAATGCTGGCTGAGCTTTATTTAATTTTAGCTTATCAGAATAGTGTTAGGTGAGAGCTATTTGGAACCCAAACATTTCGCCACTCTGCCTAGAAATAATTTTATTAACCTAAAACACTAGAGTGGAGGACAGAAGTGTAAGAGTAACTCATATTTATTGGTATCACAATATATCACATAGTACTAATACCATATTGATCACATCAGAAGCAGAACCACCTATTCAAAACACTTTATCCTGATAAAAGAAGAGTTGAGATGAGGGAAAAGAGGTATAGTTAAACATTTGAGCCCACAATGTAAGAGAGTTTTAACTGATTGCAGTTAGAAGGTACACACTTTCTAATTGTCCATTTGAAAGTTGTTGGGAGAGTAGATCTTAAACGTTCTCACCACAAGGAAAAAAAGTTAGGTAGCTATGTGTGGTGATGGATTATAGTGATCATTTAGCAATATATACAGAACACATATTATATACCTGGAACTAACACAGCATATTTCAAAAAATATATATTAATTTTTTAAAATATATATTAATTTAAAAAAGATAAACATTTTGTTGCTCTATCACCTCTTTCTCCTCCTGAAATGGCAAACACATTTCTTGGATTTGAAAGATCTTTATTAATTCAGTCAGCAACTGCTATACTTTTTGGTCTCAGTAACCTTTGCATTTTCAAATATCTTCAGGACTCTGAAAAACTTTTGTTTATATTATGTATCAACATTTACAGTGTTAGACGTGCAAGAGACTTTTTAAAAATGCATGCATGCATAAATACACATTTCATTAGTTATCAGCAATGACATGATAGATCATGTAATTTTTGGAATACTCTGTTGAACATCTCTAAGAAGAACACAGGCAAAAAAAAAGTGTTTTAGTACTAAAAGTTTTACCCTTAGAAAGGGACTCAGGGACCCCATTGGGCTCCTGGACCATACTTTAGAACTGCATTAATTCATTAACGTAATAACAAATGTCTACTTTATGAGCTGGGTGCTGAAAGAGATACTATAGATGTATGATTAAAGAACTTGACGTTTTGATACTTTTATATCTTAAAGAGAATGCAGTCTATACACTTCAAAATAAATTTCTCTAAGGCAAAGGTTATGTTAGCCTCAAGATTCTGTAGACATACATTGTAAATACTTAATAAACATTTGCATAATAAATGGGCAGTCCAAGGCTTATCTGCACTAAATGGCTGCCCTTTATCTGTGAACCTGTGATAGCACACTATATCTGAAAATGCTCAAAGGTACACCATTTTAAACATGGATAGATGACCCTCTCATTTGCAAAATCAAATAGAGTAAGAAAACCATGACAGGAGAAACCAAATCAAATGTCAGGACCAAGAAGACCTAAAAGTAAGTTGTTACTCAGTTCTGTAGCATCATTCTCTGAAGAATTTGAATGCTAACAATTCATAGTTTATGAAACAGATAAAGCTCCTGAACTCAGCCAGATCTAGGTCCATATGCAGCTAGGTCAGTGGAACCATGGAAAACCAGTGGAAAAAAGTTTTCTCCCAGCTGATCCCTTCTCTAAAAAAAAAAAAAAAAAAAAAAAGGCAGGGAATGGTGGGAGGAAAGAGGCTATTATTAGGAAAGTCAGATTAGATGGAAGTGAATAAAGTTTAGCACCTTTAAAAGATGATGCAAATATTACAAGCTTTTTAAATTCTCATAGTAATGTCAAATTATTTGCATTGACTGAGAAAATAGAAAATAACTCCAAGATACAGGAATGGGATGAGATGGGTCCCCAAATCCTTGATGAATTTAAGGGGGATGAGATTATTGACCTATAATTGGAAGGGCCTCTGATGACAATGACTAAAAGCAGAAGGTGATGTAGTTATGAAACTTGTTCCTCAGAGGAAGCCCCCACCTCCACCCCTGCCCTGAACCTCCCAAGGAGGGCAGAGGTGAAATGATTTTGAAAAGCAATGTGGGGGATCCCTGGGTGGCGCAGCGGTTTAGCACCTGCCTTTGGCCCAGAGCGCGGTCCTGGAGACCCGGGATCGAATCCCACATCGGGCTCCCGGTGCATGGAGCCTGCTTCTCCCTCTGCCTATGTCTCTGCCTCTCTCTCTCTCTCTGTGTGACTATCATAAATAAATAAAAATTTGAAAAAAAAAAAAAAAGCAATGTGGAGTCCAGAGGCTATTTTATGCACTCTGGCTCCATGATCCATGGCTAAGGCTATTTTATGCACTCTGGCTCATGATCCATAATAGAATGAGAAGCCTGCTTTTCAGTGTCATGATTTCTTGGTAATTCTATTTGTTATTGAAATTTGGGAGGTAATTACATATTTATAACCGCTTCAGGAACTAGAAAAAAGTGAACAAAATGGCTAGAATCTTACCCCTTAAATGAAAGATAAAAAAACAGGCAGTATATTTGAATTAGAAATATTCCCATTTTTTTTAGTCATGAAAACTTTTTCTTTCTAGGACATATTACACATTCAAATGCCAAAACATTTGTTTTCTAACAGCTTTATTGAGATATAATTCACATCAAGATATGTTAATTTGAAAAAAAATATATGTTAATTTGATGAAAAATAAGGCTACCATACAGGACTTCAATTTTAAAAAGAGCCATTTCCATTTATGCCTATATAAGAATTGGTTTTAAGGATGCTTTTGTATTTTTTTCCTTCCATTTTCAAATAAGGTATATCTCTGAAAAAGATCTCTAATTGTTATCCCAAACAGTCAACTTAAAACTAACTTTGGCTTTGATGAAGATATAATGCTAAAATTAGGAGAAAGGGCACTGAGAAATAATTTTAGACCAATGTAAAATATAAACCAAACTGTCTAGATCACCTTTTAAATTTACAGTTACTGCAGAAAAAATGAGTTATTGAATATAACTATTTTCATCCTGGTTAAAGATTTTAGGCATGCATATGAGTACAATTCCTTTCAAGAGCTGAACACTTGGATACTTATCAAAACTCAGAATTGCTTGTGAATTGATTTTGTCTCCTTAAATTCAGTTCTATTGATACCGAATAAGAATCTTTCACCAATTCAACAGCTTAATCTGCAGACACTAGGCTCTGAATTCACTGTGTAGGATTGAAACTTACAAGAACTCTTGTTATGCTGGGAAGGGTATAGTACTTTAATGAAAGAATAGAATCCTATTGCACCAAAATATCTAAAAGCAGGATAAATAAGGAAGTATTAAGCAAAGAAGCTGTGCCCATATATGCTATAAATATTTGTATCTGACTGACTTATTCATTCTTGTTTGTTCTGATGGTGGTATCACATTGATTCATTGTTTTGTTGGTGATACAAGAAGGCAGCAGGCATACTTAAGGCAGAAACATTTGTAGGACTTGGGTCATTAGGCTGTACTAACTTACCAAGTCTAAGTAAGATCTTAGCCGCTTTTGTCATATTTTTGTCAGATAAAAATTAATCATAGCTTAGCTAGAACACTGTGATAAATATAAACATCTGACCCATAAATTTGAAAACTAGATGAATTAGAAAAATGTGTTGAAAATTACAATTCCATAAAACCAAAACAAAGAGAAATAGAAAATCTTAGTTGTCCTATACCATTTTTTTAAAAAAAATAGGATCCATAATTTAAAACTTTTCCATAATGAAAATCTTTGGGTTCCAAGGATATAAGCAGTTATTCTTTCCAAATAATTAAACAATAAAAATAAACTACATAAATCATCCTGAGAATAGAAAAGGGATACACTCCCAACTTACTTTGTGAAGTTAGCATAACTGATACTAGCAAAAATTACATGGCAGTTTTTCTTATGAACATAGATATAAAAACTTTAAAATATTAGGAAAACCACTGAATCTAATGATTTATAAAAATGATCACCAACTTGGGTTAAATCCAGAAACACAAATTGGGCTTAATATTTGAAAAATCATCACTATAATTCATTGCTGAATAAAGAAACATCATAACAGGTGTCTAATAAAATCTAATATTTATGACTGAAACTTGAAAATCAGTTAAGGAATGGAAGAGAACTTCTCTAATATGATAAAAATCCTATAGCTACCCTCAAATTTAAATAATGAAATATAGAAAGTTTGCCCCTTAAGTTGTGAACAAAACAGAGATTGCCAATCACTTCAGTTCAGCATTGCTAGTGCATTTGGGCAAGAAAATAAAAGATAACAATTGGAGAGAAAAAGACTTAAAACACATAATTGTTTATGCAGAAAATTCAAAATATTGTATATACCTTTAGAATTAATAAGTGAATTTAGTAAAACCCTTAGACACAAGGCCAGTATTACCATACAAAGCAAAAAAAATTAAAAATAGAAAAACATATTTACAATAGCATCAAAAATATTAAGTACCTAGGAATAAATCAGCAAAACTTTAAAACTTTAGAGAAATAAGACCTTAATACATTAAAAGACTCAATATATTGAAGATAACAATTTCTTACAATTTGTCATTAAATGTAATCTCAAGATTCCAGAGTTTTTTTTTTTTTTAATGGACAATCCATTTTAAGTGCATATAAAAATTAAAAGGTCCTCAAGGAGTAAGGACAGTCTTGAATACAGTTGGAAGACTTACACTATTAAATCTCAAGCCTTACTATAGGGTTATCACAAAAGAGTGTAAAATTGGCTCAAGGATAAACAAGTGGACTAGTAGAACATAAAGTCCAGAAATAGACTCACACATATATGGTAAACCAATTTTCAGGCAGGGTGACACTGCAATAGAATTTTTTTAATGTTTCTGGGCCAATATGGTATATGTTTAGTAGAAAATATTGAATTCTAGCTCATTCTATGTAAAAAAGTCAGTTCCAGATGAAGTATAGGCCTAAATACAAAAGTTAGAAATTCGACTTCATTAGTCATCAAGGAAATGCCAATTAAAACCATTAAGGCAATAGTAAATGCCAGAGAAAAAGTCAGCCTTCCTATGTACTACTAGAGGAGGGAGGGGGATATAAATTTGTACCACCTCTTAGGGAAAAATGGTAATATTGACTACACAGACCCTATTTGTCATTTTGTTTTGTAGTAAACTTTTTAAATAGTCACCAAGTAAGTTGCCATTTATTAAGTTAATTCCTAGATGTTTTATGATTTTATTGCACTCTAAATGAGATTTTCTTTTCCTTCTGATTGCATTTTCTAATTGGTTATTACTGCACTTTAGGTGAGCTTTATTTTCTCTGTTGGTCATGTGTGATTTTCAATTATATATTTAGGTAGAAACTCTTAGAATCTCAATTAGTATTAGTTTTATCTCTCTTTATTCCACACTTCTTTCTATCATTGCTTTGGCAAGGATCTCCTCTAACACGTATGAATAGTAGTGATAACAACCAAAATATCTTGTGCTTGACAATGATAAGATTTCTAATATTGTATTAAAAATCATGCATTTTGTTTTTGGCAACTAGTCTTTCAGGTTAGGGAAGTTTTCTTCTATTCCTAATTTTCTAAAATTTTATTAAGAATGAGTAATGAACTTTATAGAATCCTTTTTTGCATGCCGTTAGTAATTAACATTTTTTAGTATACATAATTTTATATGTTGTTTTATATATTTGCATGCCTTAATGTTGAAAATGTTTTTTCACTCTTATGTTATTCTTTATATATATTTCTGTATTCTACTTGGAAGTTATTCAACTGTGTGTGGGGGTGTGTTTTGTATCTGTGTTTATTTACCCTTCCCATGCTTCTGAATTTTTAAGAAAATATTTTATTTTATTTATTCATGAAAGACACAGAGAGGCAGAGATGTAGGCAGAGGGGGAGAAGCAGGATCCCTATGGGGAGCCTGATGTGGGACTGGATCCCAGGACACTGGGATCATGCCCTGAGCAGAAGGCAGATGCTCAACCACTGAGCCAACGAGGCATCCCTGAATTGTTTATTTTAGGATCAAGATAATGCTAGGTTTTAAAATTAGTTGGGAGGTTTCTCCTTTTTTTCTCTTCTCCATATCACAACTAGCTTTTTCTCATTGGTTTTAAAGATCTTACCCACAAAGTCATTTGGACTCATTCTTAGGACTGAATCTTCCTTTGGGGCACCTGGCTAGCTTAGTCATTGGAGCATGGGAGTCAATCTCAGGGTTGAAAATTGGAACTTCACATTGGGTGTAGAGAGTACTTAAAATCTTTTTTAAAAAAATTAAGAATATCTAATTGAATAAATTTTATTAAAAAAGTACATCTTGTCTGCCTTTGACTATCATTTTTAAAAGATTATTTGTAGGCTTATGAACTATTCTTGGGTCAATTATGTACTTTGGGAGGCAGTGACATTTTTCCTAGAATTTCAAATTGATATATGCATATTTTACATTAATTTGTCTTTTATATATATAGAGAGATTCCTATCTATATTACCTATATACTATTAATATGTTTTTTCTTTTCTTTTTTTTTTTTTTGAATAGATTTACCAAAGTTTATCTTCCTTTAAACAGTTTTGTTGTCTTTTCGATGATCTGGACTTTTGACTTAATCTGAGGGTTTTTTGTTTTTAATTATACAAGACACTCATGTTCTTTGTGCTTTCTAAAATGCGTGGTCCTTGTCTGTACACTTCCTCTTGGAACAGTTTCAATAAACTAGTTACCAGTGAGTGTTCTTCTATTTTCTAAATTTACCTTAAAATAGACTATGTTTAGGGCACCTGGGTGGCTCAGTGGTTGATCATCTGCCTTTGACTTAGATTGTGATCCCGGGGTCCTGAGATCGAGTCCCACATCCAGCTCCCCATGGGGAGCCTGCTTCTCCCTCTGCCTATGTCTCTGCCTCTCTCTCTGTATCTCTCAATGAGTCTGATATCTCTCATGAATAAGTAAAATCTTTTTTTTTTAAATAGACTCTGTTTAAAAATCTGTAAAAATGTAATTATGGCTGGAGTCCCTTTTCTTCAGTTAATGAGAGCATGAAGTCTAGTTCAATGATACTAGGTCAACTTTTTATTACTGGTAGATCTCTGCTATTTGCTGCTTCTCTCTACCCTTCAATAATTAAACAGACTTATCCAAATCTAATATTCTGTTGTTCACACAGATTGCCCCATCTTGGTTAGAATTACAATTACTTTGCTTTATGTCTTGTTTGACATTTTAAATATCAGAGACCTCAGGGCACCTGGGTGGTTCAGTCAGCTAAGCATTTGCCTTTGGCTTGGTCATGATCTTGGGGTCCTGGGATTGGAGCAGGTATTGGGCTTCCTGCTCAGCAGGGAGTCTGCTTCTCCCTCTTCCTCTGCCTCTCTGCCCTCCTGCTCATGCTTACTCATGAGCTCTATTTCAAATCTTAAAAAAAAATATCAGAGGCCTCATAAGATTCAGGACTACGAGTAATTTCTGTATGTCTGTAACAATAAAGCAAACATTTCAAGTGCTATTTGCTTGTCTTCTTGACCCAGTTCATCAAATTTGAATGGCTTTGAATAAATGAACTCTACAATATAAAATATTTTACTTAAATAATGCTCTCAACATGTTTGCTCATTCAACTCTCACTAGTAGTGAGGAAAATGAAAGTTGAAATACTTTTTGAAAAACAATTTTTTGAAAAGATTCACTCAGACATAAAGTTAAAGCATGCTATACATCAGTGCTCCTCTCCCCCCAATGCTCCCCACCACTGTGGCTTAAAGTGCCGCAAGTCACTGACTTAACAAAAAAATCCTATTAGTGGATTTACTTTCTTCGGAAATAAAGGTGATGTCCCTATAACTACCAGTAGCACCACTCAAATTGAGATGCACGCACACTTTTACTTCAACTAGAAATGAAGTTGCCATTTCTTTGATGGTTTCAAGTCTCAGAGCAAACATTGGTTGAAAGCTTGCAGTCATTCTGTTGCTCACTTCTGATTTACAGCTTTCGAGGACAGAGGGATTATTCTGTAACAAAGACAGATGGTTGGTTAAAAGAGTTATGCTAAATTGATAATTTTGCTTCTAGAGAGCATGTACAAAAAAAACTTTGCAAAAAGTTGTGTTGTGTACATGGGTGTTTAACCTTTCCTACCTCTCTTTCTCTGCTTTCATAGTCAATCCCACCTCAGGTCAATTTTGCAGAGATAAATTAGGCAGATTGGGCTGCTCATTTTCACCTGCTCTAAACAGACACAGTAGCTGTATGCCGCAAAAATAAGCTACCTTTTTCGCTTTTGTTCTCTTTGGGTCCCAGTGATTGCTAGAGTTGAGCTGATTTTAGTGGAATAGGGGGGAAAAAGCCACCCCCTGCTCTGCTTTGCAAACTGCCATTCATTTCAGGAAATAACTCTCTGCCTGTTGGCTGGAGATCCAGCTGCTTGTCATGTTAGACCATGTGGTGTCTACTGCTGAGTCCAGCTGTACAGCCAAGATCAGTGCCCTAAGGACTGAGCACAAAAATGCTGTGATCCCTGGCGGTGACAGGGTCTCTGCTAACAAGCCTCTAGACATTCAAGATGAAATGTCATCACCCCAGCACAGCTATCACAGAAGGATGAAACAAAGCATCTAAAGACCTTTAATGGTATCCGAGTCTGGGAAATAAGTGAGGCATCCCAGGTGTAGTTCCTCATTCTCTAGAGTTGATGTCAATTCTGTGAGCAATTGTGACCCCTTCTTTATCACCTTTATTCTCAATACTCAGAGATGAAAAGATAACTTATAATAACACATTTTCCCATGATGGAGCTTAAAACATTTTTAGATCTTACTGCTAGTTGTCTATTACGTAATAATTATTAAATGTCTATTCTGTGTAAGTCCCTCTACTAGAAGTTGAAGCAGACAAAGAAATTGGTAGTCAGAGTCTCCACCTTAATGGAGTAGCAGGTAAGGATCAGTAAATTTTTATTTTAGCCAAGCCTATACTGGCCTTAAAGCAGTGACAGGTGTTTTTATAAGAGGGAAATTTGAACACAGATGCAGCAGAAAGAAAACCATGTGCAGGTGGAGGTAGAGATTGGAATGAGGCATCTATAAGCCAAAGAGTGCTAAGGATCTCCAGCAACACAAGAAACTGGGAAAGAAACCTAGGACTGACTCTTCCTTTGGCTCCAGTAGGAACTGACCCTGTTGACATCTTGATTTTGGACCTCCAGAACTTTACTACCATAAGTTCCTCTTTTTCAGCACCCAGTTTGTGGTAATTTGTTACTGAAGCCCTAAGGAACCAATTCATTTTCTGTACAATTCTTGGGCTAGTTTATAAAATAGAAGCTTTCAAATTGAGTGTAGTCCAAAGAAGTTGAGCAAGATGCAGAATGCAGTAAATGGTCAATATGTAGCACTCGACTGTGATTTATTCCCTTAAAGCTCTATTAAGGTCATTCTGTTTTGTAACAAATAAGAGCCACAATCCCTTTCTGTGACCACTTCTACAAGTAGTGCCACCTGAAGAAAGTTTAAAAGCTGAGCACTGAAAAGGCCCATCTGTCAGAATACTTTTCTCTAGGTCTGTTCCTTTGTAAGAACAAGTAACACTCAAGCCCTAGCTTCTTTCTGGCTGTGGCAAAAACAAGTCATGTGTGCTATCAGTGATCTTCTGGCTTTGTCAAGGATGAAAGCACAGACACTAGAAAACGATATTATCCTGGCTATGGATATGGCTAAATTTTTACTGGATCCAGTATTTTTTGGCACTATATAGTGTGTGACCATAAGCACTGAGTGTGCTTTAAAAACATGCCAGGACTAATACATCCCAAGGGCTATCCGTCAAAATTGTTACTTTGGCCCCACACACCTCACCATTGTCCTCACTACCCTGAGTATTACTAGAACTCCTCTTCTGCAATTTTCTTCAGATCTGGTTAATGAACCACACCAGAGAATCAGCCTCATAAATTTATAGTCACACATAATTTTGACCATTAAGAATGTCATTGTGCTTGATGGATCTCACCCATCTCATCCATCAGAATTGACTTGGAATAACTTTTGACCAATTCCCCAAATAAAATCCACCATCCATGGAGAAATATTTGCCTCCAGTGAGCACATTGAAAAGAATGATAGCTTCTAAAAATTCTTTCAAAAGAATGCTTTGCACAGTGCCTTGCAGATGGTTGGCACCCAATAAATATTTGTGCAATTGCTTTAAGTGTACTGAGTGAGTTCTGAAGATAACACCAGGGGAGTAATTCCAGAAATAGTAAAACAGGTCTATAGCTTTCTAACATGAATTGTAGGAGGGAAATATTCAATTATATATTTAAATTGTTATCCATGTTAAAAATAAGCGGTATTGCCTTATTGCCATATTGATAGCAAGCATATCTTCCTAGCCATTAGGTGATACAGTTTTATGGGCTTTCTGAATTATAAGCACAGAGTACATGTACAGCTATACTTATGATTAAATTTTGCTTTTGTTTACTTTTTCTTTTCTTGGATGATAAATAGCATAGTCAGACATGATTTCACAAAAATTTTATTTTTTTGTTTCATTTTGTTGTCTGGCACCATCTGTTCATTTTCTTGTCAAACTATAACTGTGAATCCAGAGGTTACATTTGTAAAAGCAGCGGGAAAGCAGTTAGGCTGATACAAAGACTAGCACTGGGGGAACTAATGCACAGATTCCATGAATTGTTTCTTCACGCCAAGAACTCTGTTGGATAAGGTTCAGGGAGGAAAGAATGGATTATAACTGAGGGATTAGACAACAATTGTGACTGGCTTGTCAACAGAAAAAGTGACAAGATGTTAAAGTGTTTCAATGATTTAGTGTGTGATAATGTAGGTTTTCTCTTAGTAGACTTATTGCTTAACTTGACTTCTTGGCCAGTCCCTCTAACAGATGTGAAATGACAGATTGAAGCAAAGCCACTAATATATTTTTTAAAGAGCAAACATGAGATATTAGGTTTTAAAAGTGGCTCAAGTTACAGGAATGTAAGATGATGCAGCCACTTTGGAAAACAGTGTGGGAGGTCTTCAAAAGGTTAATCATAGTTACCATATGGCCCAGCAATTCCACTCCTAGATATGTATCCAAGAAAAATGAAAGCACATCCACATAAAAACTTGTACATGAATGCTCATAGCATCATTTATAATGCCAAAAAGGGGAAGCAACCTAAATATCTATCGACTGTGAATGGATAAAAAGTGACCTTCAAATACAATGGAATATTATTTGGTAATAAAAAATGAAGTATTGATACATGCTACAACGTGAATGCATCTTAAAAACATGCTAAAGGAAAACAATTCATAAAAGATTATAGGTGATTCCATTTATATGGAATGTCCAAAGTAAGCAAATCTGTAGGGACAGAAAACAAATTGGGGATTGCCTGAGACTGGGGAGAGAAGGGGAGTTTGGGGAGGGACTGCTAACTTGTACAGAGCTTCTTTATGGGATGATGAAAATCTTTGAAAGTTGATCTGGTGATGGTTGCACTACTCTTTGGGTATACTATAAATCATCAAATTGTACACTTTAAATGGGTAGACTGTATGATATATGAATCATATCTCAATAAGCTGTTAAACAATCATTTTGAAAGCCTCAAGCCTTGTGTTAAAAGGACTTTCTCCTTAGGTGCTATTACCTCTCACAGGTCAGAGATAAGGACTGAGATTGAACTTTCAGTATCTAAAAAACCCTCCAGCTTCTACTTCTTTCCCAGCAGGAAAACTGGGTTGAGTCGAATTTGGGGTAGAAATGTTTTAGCTACTTTGTCATCAGGTTTTTTGTTTCATTTTGCAGAGCATACCATGCTTACCATGAATCAATAGCTGTTTACATTTAATATCTTGCAAGCCAAACTAGCTCTTAGGAGACCATACTAGCTTCTGGTATTTTCATGCCCCCTCTCCCCCACCATGTCTCCAAAGTTAAGGCCATCACACTAAGGATTTCAGGAACATTCAGTCTTATATATATCCTGAAATTCTGGTCTTGCTATGGTTACTTTAGGAGGTCAAATATGACTGCTGTTCCTACTGTTGTTAAAGTCTCAGTTATTTGTCATTTATTTGCACCCAGAGCTTCCCTAATTTTGTGTGTATCCTCTCATTTGATGCTTACAATAGTACACTGCACAACGCCACAGAAAATGGACACAACGTCTGAGGCATCAGGTCAATGAGGCATTTCATTATCGTAGCGTGGGGTTCAGAGCCTTTCCAAGGTGACATAGCTGGTAAACAGTGAAGCAGAATGTAGCCTTTGGCCCACTGGACTCAGAAAATGTAGTAGGTGCGACTCTGGATTGAAAGTTAGTAGAGAAAGTTGGTTAGTATAGTGAAGGAGACCATGACAATATAACATAGACATCAAGCATCAGGGCTCTAGATGCAAATACTAGTTGTATCAGTTAATTTTGTGGACTCTGATCCATTAGTTATGCTCTTTGGCCTCACTTTTGTTGGCTGTAAGAGCCAAATGTTAATTTTATGTTTTTGAGGTTTTATTTTATTTTATTTTATTTTTTTATTTATTTTTTTTGTTTTTGAGGTTTTAAATGAGATAATCATTCCAAAGACATCAGTACAATGTCAGGTACACTCATCAGCTATCAACAAGTAGCAACTCTTAAGGTGTCTATGAGTTTAGGACTTTATAAGGCAATTATACTACTGATTTTGTCCACACTTTAGAAGCAACAGTCAAATGGCGGGACAATCCAATTATTCTGTTTTAGTGATAGAGTTGGATCTCTCTGTCATTGGTGGATTAGTGAAGAGTCAGTCATTGATATTTTACATGCCTAAATTAGCTACAAAACATCAGTGCATTGATCTCAAGTGTATGTGTACTTGTAAGTTCCCTGACCCTTGAGCATGGAGTACTGTGTTTAAGAATACATGAACTATGCTTTATGGAGCTGGAGGACTAGAGCTTATTTTGTCTATAGTTGTGAGCAGGCATGGAATGTTTAGTTATTCCAATTCCCCTGCACAAAACACTTGAATTTGAGAAAAAGAGAAAAACATATTTGAGAAACAACCTATATATGTACTTAAAAATATGTGTGTGTGTGTGTGTGTGTGTGTGTGTGTGTATATATCACCAAAAAAAAAAAAAAAAAAGAACCCAACAAAAACAAGTTGCAGAACAGGGTGATTTACATGATAAAATCAGAGTAAAGATGGCAGGGTCAGGGGAAAGGATGTGACTATGTCATTGTATCTTCTCACCTAATGCAAAATGATTCTGTGGATGAACAATAGCTACCCCTAGAGCAAATGAGAAGTAGGAGGATGTGAACAGCTAGAATGGGAGAAGGACTCTTCACTTTAGGCCATTTTGCACTTGTTGATTTATACTTGTGAATGTATTATTCCAAAAGTTAAACACAATTTTTAAAAATCTCTCCAATGACTTTGAGGTTAGGAAAAGTCAAGGATGCATACACAAATCACTTTCTAATAAACAGTAATTGCTGGACAGAGAAAAAAGGGCATGGTGAAATCATGGTTACACTTAAGGAAAAAATGCAAATGAAGAGACAGTTGTTTTCAATCTCCATATTTATAATTATGAACTAGAGAATAAAAAAATAGAGAACACAAGGAGAAATCCCAGGTGGTGGTGGCTAGCTAAGAAGGGGGAAAGATAGCTGAGCATCCAGACTCTGTTGCCAGGGAGAAGATCAAGACCTTGAGACCAGGTAAACAGGGACATTCTCAAGGAGAGTCAAGCTCAATTATATTTGCACTAACCATTTTAAACCACAGGATTATTTTCTCATAATTAACAAAGAGCTAAGAGTTCAAAAACACTTTGCTTTAACACACCATCTATGTTGTATAATGTAAGACATAAGGTATGGTTAAATATATGCATGAGATATTTAGTAAAACGTTGAGTTAGTACAAATATATCAAGGAAATTGACTGTTTTGCTTTGAAAAAAAAATAAGGCTTATCTGAAATTGGAAAAAACATTCAAAGCCGGAAAGACTGTATCATCTCCACATGCCCTGCAGTACAGCAAACCACTTTTCTATTATTGTATGGCTGATTTAAAGGTTGATTATTTACAAACGTAATTTAGAACAATTTCATTACTTGGATTCATCTGAGGGAGGAATAATCTGCAAATTTTAAGCTCCTTGAGGTCAAGATGATGTCTTATTTATCTTTTACTCCATTACATAATAGATCCTAAATAACATTTTTAAGAATGAATTGAGGATGACAAACTCAGCTATGCCTGTTTGTTTTTCAAATTAATTTAGGGCTAACAAACTAGGACTAGCTCTGCCTGAGTGAGCCAGGGGAGTGGAGGGGTGAGTGGGTTGATGTTATTTAGGATCCCATGAGGAACACTTTCCCCTTTTCCTTTCAGAAGGGAGATTAATCCAAGGATAATAAACCATCCAGTCTGAGACATCTTGTGTTATAGAGTGAATTTAAAAAAAAAAAAAAAAAAGAGGAGGCAGCAGAGTTTTACGTTGACTTGAGTTTCCTCCCCAGACTGTCAGATTACTTGCATGTACAGGAAGGAAAAGAAGTGAATCACTGAATGGTTTGAGCACTCAGGCTCCTCTGCCTTTAGAGATTGCTTTTCAGATAAAAGAGAATATTGCACAGCAAACAAAGAATGTGAATGTAAGTCATAGCTCTGCTCCTTCCAACTGCTGTGGGCCTTGGACAATTCATTTTACTTTTAGTAAAAAAAAAGCTTTAGTTTTCCCCATTGGTAAAATGGGGAGAGGGGGAGGGCAGATGTGACATGGCTGATTTTGACAACCCAGACCACTAACACCCTTTGTAGATTCTAAAAAATATATTTAGGATATTACATCAGACTACTGAATACCTTCTTATTTTTAATCCCCACACTGTGATGGTTTATCCATGGATTTTTGTCAATTCATACCACATGGGTTTAACTAGATGGCTTTGCCCTATCTAGAATTTGGCAAATCATGTTGTTCTGAGTTACACGCTGGGTATGCCTCCCCTAGGCTCTGGTCCACTTGACCCCTACCTCTGCGGTGTCAGCCTCAAACTTCCCAAACTTCTTGACAACCTTTTGCTCTCTGGTTTAGTGTTTTCTACTGAATTAACAACTCAACTTTGGTACTGCAACAAGACAATTTCTAGCTCTAAAATTTTACGATTCTTAGTGAAATGGCTCCTTGTGAAAGGAAATATTTTTTAAGTCTCTTTATTCAGAAATAAATGCACTTATCCCTAAAATTATACTGAACACAATCAAATTTTTAGTGATTCAGAGGCATCCGGGATCTTTCAGTGACTTATAGTCATTATTATGCATATCAATTTTCATTGTACGCCAGCATGAAGGCATTTTGATTATTGGAGTTTACTGCAAATTGGCCTACATCCCTGTTATAAATGGATCCCACTGTTGTTAGCTAGCATTTTATATAGCCTTTGTATACTTAGGACTGTTCTGGGAAAAAAAAGAACTATTCCATACTGTCTGTTCTTGCCTTGAATTTTTGTACTGACTCTTTTATCAATTCCTATAGACAGTTCACCTCTTATTTTTTAATTGCTTATGTATGCTCGTATAGTTTTTGCTAATTTCATCTCTACACTCAGATTTTTTCTTCATCATTTAGTTAATATTCATCTATTTTAATCTACTGATATCCATGGAGTAAGCCAAATGAATTGAGAACATGACACATAGGAGTGCACATGCATTTCTTAATCATGCAGAGAGTAAATTAAATATTGTCTCTCTAGACTTTTATACTCTGTACATTTAATAAAAAAAATAGATGTTCTCAGTTTATTTGAAACAAACTATAAATATACACATTATGAGACAATGATGGCTCTAGATGTAAGTAGAGGAGAGTCACTTTATTGTGTTAAAAGACAATAGAAATTTTACCTTTCCCCAAACATCTTCCCTACAAATCTATCAGATGCCAGGTGTTCCCACCCTAGACCTACTTGCTTTGTTAAAGTACTATACTCAAAACATCTCTATTTTATGCAGACTCACTCCTTAGGGAATAGGGCACATTTACATATAACCCAAATGAACACATTTTTGCAAATAT
Source organism: Canis lupus baileyi (assembly GCF_048164855.1). Classification (NCBI taxonomy): domain Eukaryota; kingdom Metazoa; phylum Chordata; class Mammalia; order Carnivora; family Canidae; genus Canis; species Canis lupus. The sequence goes on along the minus strand of NC_132843.1, from coordinate 20,241,182 downwards.
TTTTTGCCAGGTTAGTTAGCTACCTCCTAAGTGAGAGGGCAGGTTAAGTCTGAAGGAAAAGTAAAGAAGATGGAAGACCAGTATACCCTGAGGTGAAATTAGAGAGAAAAGACACAGGGAGCTATTTAAATTATGAAATACAGAGTAACAAAAGTTGCTCGTCATAGTTTTACTCAGGCTGTAGGATAGTTGTTTGGGTTTTATGCAAGAAACAGAAACAGAAGATTGGACTGAAAAATTGGTGCATATGATGATAGTCTGGGGATGAGGAAATGAAGCAGTGGGCTGTGCCAACAGGTCAAGGCGAGCTGGAGTCCAAGGAGAGGCTTAGAATGCAGAATGATCACAAGTAAACCAATGGAAGGGGACAGCAGAGAGATCTGGCTTGTGAAGTTTCACACCTTTATTGGTGGCAGGGTTCGGCCGCTGACTTGCTGGGGGCTGCCCAGCTAGGGGACTGGGGCAGGGTGCCCGGGCTTCACCTGGCAGACAGTGACAGAGACTTCCAAGGCCATGCATAGGGCTGTAGCTACCCCAGCTAGAATGTCTGGGTGCACATCACACTGCAACCCCGGAAACATCATTCCACACGCAAACTATCTAAATTTTTCTAAGCCCCGTCCAATCACTTGGGCATCTAAGCCCCGCTCCTTGGATTAGCTCTCTTCTTTGCAAACAACGTGCCTCATTAAGATCCTTACGGGAACTGCCGGGAGGACTTGCGAGCCTCCCCTTTTGGAGGTCTTAGCAAACACAGCTTAAAGTGGCATTTTCATACCCACACTCCAGCCGTCCTTTCTGCTGATGGAAACTTTTGTGGCAGCGTGCAAATAGCTCCGCAAGTGATTTCAGGGTGGATGTGAAATGTCTGCCGCGCTGCCACAGGGGGATTTCTCTCCGTGTCAGTCCCCACGAACATCAAGCGGTGCCTAGTGGCAGCCAGGCTGGCTCTCGCCGCGTCCCCCGTTTGTGCTGATGCTCCGATAGGGTTTTGGTGTCAGCGTCTGGATCGCGCAAGGATAACGGGGGAGCTATCTGATCCGTCACCTTCTCCTGGGTTCCTGAAAGGGCAAGCAGCAATTTTGGTTTGGCGAGTGGAGGATGTGGAGCATTTGGTGAGAGAGAGCCCTTGGCTAGGGGAGAAATTGCAGGGAGCTTATCCTGTGTCCCAGCTGGCTCACGTGGGTAGACTTCAGAGTGAGTGCGCTTTGGGAGAAGGAGGGCGCAGCCCAGAATAAAATCACATCCTGGGGCAGAAAGAGGAGAGACAAAACCTTATGAGAAGGATACCGAATTAAGAAAGATACATGATGGGCAGCCCGGGTGGCTCAGCGGTTTAGCGCCGCCTTCAGCCCTGGGTGTGATCCTGGAGACCCGGGATCGAGTCCCATGTCGGGCTCCCTGCATGGGGCCTGCTTCTCCCTCTGCCTGTGTCTCTGCCTCTCTCTCTCTCTCTCTCTCTCTCTCTCTCTCTATATATATATATATATATATATATATATATATAGAATAAATAAATAAATCTTTAAAAAAAAGATACATGGAAAAGATTCCGAATACATACTTCAATATAAAGTACAACCTTAGTGGCAATTTAAGTGCGACCGTGTTGCCTCCAGAATACATTTCAAGTTAGTGGTGGGTTGCACTGATTTTTACAAATAGTTTTAGTTCTCAAGAAAGTGGTAGCCAAAATGAATTTGGAAAGCCAGAGTGGGATATTTGCCGCCACTGGATATTTGCTAAACCCATTTCTTGCCGCCAATGGATATTTGCTAAACCCATTTCTTGCTTTCTTTCCTGAGCTCTATCTACCTTAGTTGCATTTCTCTGGTTCCCACATGTTGCCATGTGACTGACTTGTAGTAAATGAAATAGAAACATAGTAACAGGTGCCACCCTACCAGGCAAGCGCCCAGCTACCTCCATCAAGAGATGCTCAATGCTTTTGCTTCTTCTGATTGGCTGGAAAAGGGGTCATTTTCCATCGTTTCTCCAGCCTTGGAAGCCACAATTTGAAAGGTGACGCCCATCTCTGGGGATCATCACCTGGAATAGAGGTGCCCACTAATTAGGAATCCCCAGTTTGGGCTTTGTGTAAACAAGAAATGAGTTTTTACTGGGTTTGAACCTTTATGCATTTTGGTTTGTTCCAGCAGTTTAACAAATCCAGCCTTAACTAATGCAAATAATCCTCAAAACTTTTCATGTGGAAGGTCACTCATTTTTCTTCCAGTTTTGGCTCTATCAGAGCTAACCACAGACACTAAATCTTGGATAACATACAGCTACACCATCATGGTGCCAAATAAGATTTGACCAAATAAGAAGACACTAAGAACATATCAATGAAATATTTTTCTTTGCTGACATATGCAAACTGACTTGAGTTCATAATGAATTGCATCTAAGGCTATGAATCTCTAGGCTACAGTGATGTGAACATTTGGTAACCATCTATATAATGCCAGTAAGTTTTTTTAGGACTCTGCATCTCTCAGGGGAATGTACCTTATTCCTTAACATGGAGCTCCATAAGAATGAGGGAAAAAATTGCTTTTGAAATAGTTCTATTAATCCAGACTTGTTCTTAACATATTGTAGAGGGAAGCTCCTTCTGGTGTCCAGCTGCTCTGGCTTCTGCCAGCTTGCAATCTTAGCCACTCAGGTGATACATATAGGGCGGACAGTGCTTCCCTTGGAAATCTGTGCTAGGAGGCAAGTGACTGTATTTGAACACTTCACAGAGACAATGGAGAATCATCTCTACAGTGGCCATATATACTTTGGTACATTGGAAAAAACAAGAAATGGGCTTGGCAAGCAAGGGCCCATGGAAACAATGTTTGAAATGATGGCTGGAACAAGGAAATCCTGAGAAGAGCCAGTGGCCACCTCAGAAACTCAAAGTAAGCGAAGAAGTGAAGAATTGAGGGAAAGGATTTTCCATGAAGGTTCTTGTCTAGCTTTAGACAAGAGCACAGACTGTTAGGCCCGTGATGAAACATCCAAGATTTGGGGCCCAGAAAGTAAACTTCCGGTGGGGGGGCGGGGCGGGGGGCGGGGGGAGATGTGGCTGTGGTGTCATGATCCTTGACTCCTAAGCAAGTGGCTTTCTCTTATCTTCATAGTCAAGGAGATCTCATAGAGTTAGGACCATTCTCCCTTTCAGTGCTTTGTCTGTAGTCTGGCTTCAAAAATCTTGGCTCCTCAAAGTACCATTAAAGCATGGCAATGTTCCATATATTAAAAAAAAAAAAGCCGATACCAACTCAAAGGAAGAAAGCATAAAAATTAAGAATGGAAACAAGCATCTCCATACATTCCTGATGCCATAAAAAATGCAGAGTACCTGCAGACTCGAATGTACTGGGCTTTTCTGGTTTTGTGCCCTGAGATAATTGGCCCAAGGGCTGTTCCCTTGGAAGATGTGTTCACCTTTTGAGACTTTCAGACCCCACAGGACACTACCCACTCATCTATGGCTTTCACAGGCAGGTGAAGAGAAAGGGCCCACTTAAACATGCTTATGGAAAGCCCTTTCTCATTTGTAGAGGCTTCTTTATTCTAAGTGTAAATTGCAAGACTGTTTACTAATTTTCATGAGTTCCTATGCATTGAGTCACTTAAAAATGATTAACTTCCTAACTTTTTAAAAAAAAAATCAGAACCTATGTTCCAGGAAAAAAATATATCTCAGTTATGAAATGTTGGCTAAAGTTTCCATTGTAGACCAGGATGTGATCATTTTTTTCACAAATATTTCTTTGATATATATATAAACATATAATTTCTATTTGATGGATATTATATGCATTGAGCTTATCAACTAAATAATTCTATTCCTTTATGTCAATGACTTACTTTGTTTTCTATTTCTTTATTGAACCTTTAAGTTCCTATTTGCTAAGATTCAGCAATGCGTTATGTGCTTCCACTAAAACAAAAATATTTTGGTTCTCTTATTAGATTGGGGGTCACATCCTTACCCATTTATTTCCTCTGTCTATTTTCTATCACTGGGACCTTGGGGCATGGGCTTCCACATTATCATGTTTGTTGACACTCCACCCCACTCAAGTGTCCCCTACTGCCAAGGCCACCCCTACCCAGGCTCAGGATTTAGGGGAAGAAACACTTTGTAAAAAGATTTTATTTATTTATTTATTTGGGGGTGGGCAGAAGGAGGAGAGAGAAGATCTCAAGCAGAGTCTGCACTGAGCACAGAGCCCCATATGGGCTCTATCTCAGGACATTGAGATTGTGACCTGAGCTGAAATCAAGAGTTGGATGCTTAACCCACTGAGACACCTCCTCCCTGAAAATCATTCGGGCTGGTGTTGCTCTTTCTCTCATCCAGCCAATCTCTCTCCAGAATACTCATTTTGATCCACCACCATCCAGAGCTTACTTCTGGCCCCAAATGAGAGGGTTCTGGCTCAGTTCTCTCCACTTAGACTTTAGAGGAGCTGAAGGCCCCACTTATAAACTCTAGGTCTCTCTCAGAGACACATATTCAGAAGTTATCCTGATGATGGAGGGCAGAGGGTCACATTTATTCTGACTTTCCTCAGTTCCACTTTCTGCCTTAGTGCTGCACCCTTCCTTTGGAAAGACTCTACCATTTGATAACCTTACCATCTACAGCACTGGAATTATGCCCTGTTATTAGCATGATGGTTATCCTGGATGAGGAATGGATCATTTCACTCTTCTTCTCTTCAGGCTTCTACCCTGCCATCATTCAGAGTATCTTTTACAGACAGTTCTTTAAGTCATAAAGGCAAATATCTCACCTTAATGGAACTTACTAAGAAAAAACTTTATAGTGATGACTGTGGCTTTTCAGGGTCTTCTGAATATGTAGTCCATCGGTAAGCTTAAATTTCTCTTTGTTCTAATAAGAAAACAGCGATTCTCTGGGCAGAGGGTTACTGAAATTGTTCTCAGCTTTATGTGTGTGTGTGTGTGTGTGTGTGTGTGTGTGTATGAGCATGCATGTGTGTGTGTATGTGTGTATGCTTAAAACAGTACAGAACCTCTTTGCTTATGTCATGCAGGGATGAAAAATTCTTTTCCTGATCATAATATTACTCCAGAATGTCATTTGATAATACAGAAAGTTCATAAGCCATTAGGATAATGATTCCTAACATTACTTGTCAGTAAAATATGGAAATCATTTCTTGTTACCCATTTGTACTAATTTTATCTTACATTTATTTAGTCAGCAGCAAAGACATTCAGAGGTGATTGTTTCTCACTGATTAATTCTCAGATCTAACAGATCACCAGATGATATACAGTAATATTTTCTTAACAGTGCACTTTTGCAGAAATAAAGATTTACCTTAGCTGATTCATTGAGGTGGTCTCATAAATGTGAGAGAAATGGCCCCACATTTTGCCACTGGCCTGTTCATGCTTATCCTTGGAAACTCAGAGACATGGCCAGAGTGTCCTATGAATAAAGGAAGCTTCGGTGAGTGTCCCTTATAACTTACTCACTCACTCACTTCCCATGGTGCTCTTCTCCTGACCCTGCCTCTGGTCCCTTTCACTATTCACTCTGGGCTCAGAATTTAGCTATGACTCCAGATGCCCCCACAGTAGTATCTGAATCACTGCCCAGTGTCTTAGGTTGCAGATCCCCCATCATCCTTTCTCCTGAGTATCTAGTCAATTAGGTCAGTCCCTCTGCCTCATTTACTCACAGTTCTTCTAGCCAGATATTGTAAACTAATTTGAGTTGATAGATGGTGGTTTCTGCAAAGTGTCACCCTTCTCAATAGTATTTGCATTTTGATGAGCTTCAGCAGAGCAAATCCTGGGATTATGGTAAGCATTAGTGACTGGTGTGAATGTTTGTGTGTGGAGAAGCAGACAATGAAGGGAAGGAGACAGGAATTTAGAGTGTCTTTTACAAATCTCTCAATCTCTACATTTATTTCCTTCTTGAAAAGCTTAGACTTTCCCATTGGTGGTGTTTTCAGGCACTAAAAATTTCATCATCTTAATGGGGTGTTTTTTTCCTTTGGTGATGATAACAGTAATAATAATTGCACCATAATGATTTTTAACGTTACACAGTTCTTAAGCATCATTATCTCATTTTATTTACTTTGTCCACATAGCAACAGCAAAAGATGAAAATCTACCCCAGTGCTGATAGTTGAAAGGTTTTTGAGATGGGAGCCCATGAATAAGAATGCAACCCTATTCACTCACAAATATAAAGAAACTTTTTTTTTTTATCTTGATAGAGGAAAAAAAGCAATATTAAAAACTGGCGCACTGCAGGGACTCTCATCTACTTTATAAAAGCTATAACTTCCTACTCAAGGCTGACCTCTACATAACCACACTTAGCCATGCAAAGAAGGCACTTTCCCTTTTCCCAGGAGAAAAGGTGCAGTTTTAAAAATAGAGAGATGATAGACAATGGGAGAAAAATCACACAGTCATCCTTTTCTGTCTTCTCTTTTTCTCTAACAGTATAAATGTCGGAAAAAGAAAAAAAAAGAACCCAAACTTTTACAAGGAAGAATTCACAATTCTCAGGCAAACATCTCCAGTAAGACAGACACTCTGTCTCATTGTAAGCAAGAGTGGCACCCTTAGGAGATAAGAATTGGATAGGATTATGCAGAAGATGGAAGGCCAGGAGAGGAGCATTTAAACATATTAGGTAATCCTAAACCCATGTCATTAGGATCAAGATCAGGCTCTGTTTCTTAAGCAGAGAAAGGACCTGCTTTGGTGGATCCCAAGTGGCAAGCCACAGTGCTGTGACATTGATCCCATACATAACACTTTAGATGCCTTTCCCAGAAGACAGGCAGACAACCTATCTGTAAGTAGATAAGGGGATATTTAGCATGTTTTTTTCCTAACTCTTACAAGGGACAAAGCTAAGTATTTACTTACCTTAATGCTCGGCTGGAGTAAATATGCTTAATACATAATTATAACACTAAACTGTCAATTAAACATGACAAAGATTTCTCGGTTGGAATTGTGTTGGAACACAAGGTAATCCCAACTGTCACTGAGCAACCGTGTGAAACTTGCCTTCCAAACAAGGTTTTCCCTCCAACGTCTCTCATGTGTTACAGTGAAATTCCAAGGGGCTTTATCAGTTAATTGGAAGGCAAATACTGACAGTAGCTTCGTGCACAATACTTAAAATTTAACTGTAATAACACCAAAGCAAAAAAAAAAAAAAATGTTTGTTGAAATTGAGTTCAGAGTGAAATGTGACTATGACTCATTCCTGATGGACCATAAGGAAAAATGTCACATGGAGGAAAACAGAATAACTGAAATTGTCCCCTAGAGGCTTCCCGGTAAAAGTCCATTGACCCCTGAGATGGCTCGACCTTGGTAGGGAAATGATATTTTGAAGTAAATAGCTGTTGACCTCTCTGAATTCTCTTCTGTGAAAGTCTGCCCGTTAGCTCTGCTCTTAGTGTCCAGGGATTTGTTTTGTATTAAAGCATTGATGGGATTGGCTAAAATGAAGGATAAATACAGAGATGTTTGAACATTGCCTGTCCATTCTTGATATTCATGGAATAATCTTTTTTTTTTCCTATCAGGGAAGGATGTCGAGAGAATTAATGACCTATATTTTGGAGTCTCTCAGAGCTGTGTAAACAAAAAGAAGTGGCAATAATTGAAGAGGGCAGAAGGAAATGGATTCTGGTACAGAAATCAACGAACCAAAGACTTCAGCTGGAGCCCAAATCCACACACACGGTAATGAGAACAGCAGCAATTTCTCTCTGCAGCCCTGGTTCACACACTGTAAACCCAATAAGCAAGAGGAGCCAAAGCTTCAAGACCCATAGCAAAAGTGCAGACAACAGCAGTTTTGTGCATTGGGAAAGGCACTTTCATTTGAGTCAAAATGTCTGGCCCACAGCCCCTCATAACTAGCACTAGTCTGAGGAATGCGTAGCAGCTGGGCTGGGCTGGGCCCTCAGTATTTGAGAATCCCCAGGGTCAGTGAAGCATCTTTCAGACACTGCATTCATTATTATTCCTGGTAGGAAGATAGGAGACATAAGATATATGTTTTACATTCCATGGATAAAAAACCAACAAAACAAGAAACAGGTCTTGAGAAAATAAGTAGGCTTTCCTAGGTGAGGCAGAAACAATGGTATAGAGTTAAGGCCCAACTATAAAAACAGTTTTCGTTGATTGTGGCAAAATGATGGAACATGATGAAGCTTACTAATGTGTACTTAAGGCTAACTACTTTGACATTAAAAATCAAACCACCCAGGCAAAACAAGGAAGGACCACCAAACGGTCACTGAAGGCCCTGGCCATTCTGTATCTTAAAAATAATTTTATATTCAAAATATTAATGTACCAATTTGCCATTCATGTGAAATATTAGGCAGCAAAAGTGAGTAAGTGCTAAAGTGACCAGATTGTAAGAACTGGTTTCTGATGGCAACTTGTCTCCTTTTTCAACATGGGTAGGAGGTCCATTTGTGCCAACCAGCCTCTGCCTCTAACTTCAGGCAAAAGTGATGCATTCCTCCCTGAATTCTAAGGCACTTACATTCTTTGAATAGAAGTGTTTTTGTTTTTGTTTTAAATACTGCCTATAGTATGATTTTGGTTTTGTATTTTATTTTTTGGTTGAACAATAGGTTTCTTAAAGGTAATCCTTGGCTCATATTCATGCTGGAGTCCTTATCCTACCACTCAAAGGCCTTGCATGTTGTTAGGACTCAATAAATGTGTGTTGAGAGAATGAATGAATGAATTAATTAATTAATATGTATCTAAAGAATATTCCCCCAAAATTTATACAATGAAATTCCTATCAAATGACAAAGAAATCACAATATAATTACAAAGAAAATGCAAAACCAGTTGATAGGCCTTCCAGTGTTCTCACATGGCATTCAGAATAGATTGTAGAAAAAATATGTACCTAGTACTGTGTGTTTTAATTTTATTTTTTCGTTTAAAGGCAAATAAAAGTCTATTTACACAAGTAGCTCATTCCAGATTCTGTTACTGGAAGGTTCTTGTGCTCATCATGAGAAAGAATTCAAGGACAGAAGTACAGTGAGTCACACAGCCTGGTTTTATTAGAGTGGGAATATGCTCTCAAGGTGGGAGAATGGGCAGGCCAGGGAAGGCAACTGCATCAGGGATTAGGAGGTAGGGGTTGTTAGGTTTGTTTTTCTTCTATGCTCGTATGAGTTTGGGGACATAGCTAAGGTAGTCTTTGGCTGAGGTTGTCTCCAGTCATCTGAGGGTCTTCTACAGAACAGGAAGGGGAGATTTTAGCCCTGTATAGTCCTTAGCAGAATTGTCATGGCAGCCATCCCTTGCAAGGGAGGTCAAAGCCACAATGCAAATGAGCTTTCTGGGGCTGAGCCAGGTCATTTTCTACCCCATCATAGTTATAATTGCAGCTCTGGTGTAACCACAGGGCAGGATACACCTGTACCTGTGTCACTTCCCAAATGTCCTCCCTGCCTGCCCAACAGTTCCATAATCATGTGTAGACTCCTCACACTGAGCCCTATAGCTGCCAGGTAAAATATAGTATGTCCAGCTCAATTTAAATTTGAGAGAAACAATATATAATTTCTTAATATAATTTTTTAGTCAAAGAATGCCCCAAATATTGCACAGGCAACACAGATTAAAAGCATTTGTACTAAAAATTATGTATTATTTATCTGAAATCTAAGCTTATCTATACTAGAAAATGATTCATCATTTTTCCAAAATTCAGATTCAACTGTCTATTCTGTATTTCTGTTTGCTTAATCTGGCAACCCTAGTAGTGAGTAAAATCAAAGAGGAACCAAAGATTTTGCCTATGTCACAGTCCAGCAATGTGAAACTCCTTGCTTGCTAACATCTGATCAGATATTTAAATTTGCTTAATGTATGATTTTCCTGAGGAAGGCTACATGAGACTCACATTTCTGAGCGTGGTCCTTCTTCCAGGCTGTACCAATGTGGTCAGATCTTGAAGCAGAAGTGAGTTTGCCATGGCTTTCGTAGAACCCTTGAGAAGAATGGTGAAGCTAGCTCTAAGATAACCATGCCATTTTACCTCATTGCCCTTTTCTTTCCATAGATCTTTATAGGAAGTTATTTTAAATGGGTAAGATGAGGGACGCCTGGGTGGCTCAGTGGTTGAGCATCTGCCTTCAGCTGAGGACATGGTTCAGGAGTCCTGGGATCCAGTCCCTCATGGGGCTCCCCGCAGGGAGCCTGCTTCTCCCTCTACCTATGTCTCTGCCTCTCTCTCTGTATCTCTAATGAATAAATTAATACAGTGTCAAAAAAATAAAAATAAATAAATGGATCAGATGAGAAGGAACCAGACATTTCAACTGAATAAGATTTCTTTTCTTCTTCTTTTTTTTTTTTTTTTTTTTTTGTCTAAGTGAAGTCCTCAGTTTTTCATAACCTGGGAGCAATAGGCAGACCTTTTCTCAGCCTTTTAGAAGGGACAGGTTTGGGAGGCCATCTCTGTAGGAAGGAGAAGAGAGTGATCGAGCAAAAACCCTGGCAGCTAAGAGAGAAGGCGCTACAGGAGTGGAGCTTACCACCAGCAAGCCTTATCCAGGGTACCACTGAGCTTGGTAGCTGTGTGACTTTTAGCAAACACCCCAGTTCTCTTAGCTTCAGTTTCATCACTTGTAAAATGATAAAAATAGCTTTATCCTTCAGGATATCTGCGGATATTAAATAAGCTTGTCTTTTCCCTGGCATATGGTAAGCACTCTGTAGATGGTGTGGATGATTATTTCTGTGGTTCTTTATTTTGCTGGTTTGTGTTTGTTTTTTTACCTGTGTCTGGATGGACAAATATCTCCTGGCGATGGTCAGCTTCCATTTCTCCAGGTTGAAGTGAATTATGCATACGTTGGCTTCAGTGAATTTCAGTGGTTAAATGCCTTTTACTTCATCATTTTGTAATATCACAACACCCAGTTTTTATCTGCAGCCTGACTCCAAAAGTGAAAGCACACATGTCATCAAACAGTCCCAGTCGTGGTCCCTGGGGTTGGAGGAGGAAATAAGGGCAAAGCCAAAACAGAGATTACAAATTCAAACAAACAAAAAAAGGTGTGTGTGTGTGGAGGGGGGGGGATGCTTCCAATTTTAGAGAAAAGATCATTTGATTTCTAGAAGTTACAGGCATCAAAAGATAACCATTTGTACGACAAAGTCGAACGTTCCCTTCCTTCTCTCACTTGTCAAGAGTGCTGTGAAGTCTAGTTGAAAACGAATGCTCACTGGCTCATCTCTTCCTTAGAGAAGATGAATAGCAAATCTGCATTCGTGCAGACGAGGACACCGTGGGCCACTCCACAGTACGTTTCTAGGCTATCTTTCGAATTTTTGCCAATAGACTCTTGAGTAAACAGTGCAGGTGGAGAAGTTTCATCCTTTACTCTTTTCTACATTTTTTTTTCATTCTTATTCCCTTCTGCTCCTTCTTCCTTTCTTTTTCTTTCTGGTTCATAATAGATGCACCTTCTAATCACTGCCTTTTCAGATCATCAAAATGACTCCCTTGGCCTCTGGTAGAGGATTCATTTGAGCAAAGCACTAAGGATTCTTTGTTTGCTAGATTCCTTTGCTCATTAGGGTTCAATGGAGCCTTTGCCAACAGACAATAGGCTTGATCTGTGGCCTTTCTGCTTGGCTTAACTGCTCCTAAAATGCTAACACTGAAAGGCACTGGATAAGATTCCTATTACCAAAACCCAAATCAGTGACAAAAGAATCAGCAATAAGGGTTGCACAAACCAGGGAGATTTTCTGCCATGAAGCTATTGATTGTCCTCCTCTACGTAATCTTTCTACAGACAAACAGATGGCCCTGCCTACCCACTGCACTGCCTACTTATATTATTGTGAACCAAAAGATGGTCTGGATGTTGTCTCCCTGAGAGTGATGATCTTAAAGCCTGCTCTCTCCTTACTGACTCTAATGATTCTCTAACGGCGTTGCTTTCATTACGCTCCTTTTGTTCTGCCACTGAGAAATGAATTTAAACAACAGTTATTCAAGAGCCTTGGCATTTATCGATTGGATAAACACCAGCCTGAGATTTGGTTGTGTTTCTTCTAAGTCGGCCAGCTCCCATTTTCCACTTAGCAGCCAGGCCAGTTTGCCTCCCAACTCCTGGAGGGTGATTTTACAGTTCTGGTCCTGCTTTGTAAAGGCAGGCAGGGAAGGGGCTGCAGAAACTTGCCTGGCATAATCCTAAATCTCCCTGTGGCACAGTCCTGAAGGCATCTCCGGACCCCTATGGGGTCTGTGTAGGGATACATGAGACAATGAAATTAAGAAGACTCTGCTTTTCAGGGGATTGTGGGCAGGTCCACTCAAATAGTGAACCAACACAATTAAGATCCATTGGAATTTATGGTTGAACAATACAAGAACTATGACATTTCATAGGTCAAGTGTAACAAATGTTGGCATTTAATGGGATTTTTGATTAGGTTTCTGTCTACCGTTTTAAAGGAATCCGTCAATTCGGATGAAAGAGATTGTGCGTTTTTACCACATAGAGGTAAAAGCACCAGCTGAAACTGCTCTAGAATGGTAGTTCTCAACATTCACTGCAGATGAGAGATGTCTGAGATTTTATAAAATTCCCAATGACCAATCTGGGGGCCTCATCTTTTGAAATTCCGATTTAATTAGTTTTTGGTAGGTCCTCAGCATTAATGTGTTTTTTATAGTTCCTCAGATGATCTACTATACATCTACTGTGATCTTCTTATACAGAATTGCTGGAGCTTCGCTGCACATTAGGATCACCAGTAGAACTTTCTAAACAGATCCGCCTCTGGTTCCACTCAGACCAAATCAAACCAAATCCCTGAGGCATGAACCTAGTCATCTAACTTTTTAACAAAGCCTCAGGTAGCTGTGAGTCTGAGCTGTGCCTGCAGTGAGAGCTGGGGCCACCGTGGTAGGTGAAGGGGACCAGAATAAGCCACCTTAAAATATGATACTTTGGCATGAGGATTATTTTGACCTGAAGGCAAATGAAAATCAACAGATGTAGGAAGAGTTCTCTACCCTTATCTGCTTAAAAGCAGGACACATAACTCCCTTTGAGGAAGATACTCCATACCCCCACCCAGACCAGAAGGGAAAGAGAGACTCTTAGCATAGAAGCCAATAGCCAGCTGAGTTTGCATTAAGAGACCTTACTCGAACACCTTTCTCTTTGTTAGCTCCCTACTATTTCCTGGTCATTTCTCCACAGTTTATCATCCCTTAAAGTCCAAACTCCCTTTCCTTTGTTAAGAGGATCCTTATGCCCCCCAAGTTCAACTGCTTCTTTGAGTTTCAACTTTTTTCTGTGAACTCCTGTGCACAAAAGTACTGAAAAAAATTCATGTGCCTGATCTCTATGTTCATTTAATTTGCAAGTCCTCGGAAACTTCTATTCAGGCTAGAGGAAGATTGTTCTTCCCCAACATAAGGATGTGATGCAAAGATAGGTTCTGGTTTAATGTTAGGAACAAAGTTCTCATAACTGAAAACCGACTTTTATAGACTTAATTCTAAACCCTCTCCCCACATTTATATGCTGAAGCCCTAATTCCTGACATGATGGTAATTAGAGATGGAGCCTTTGGGAACTAATTAAGTTTAGATGAGGTCATAAAAATACGGCCCTCATCACAGGATCTGGGTTCTTATAAGAAGAGACCAGAGAGATTGCTCCCACGCATGCCATCTCTTTGTCCACGTCCCCTTCCCCTAATCATGTGAGGATACAGAAAGAAGAGAGCCATCTGCGAGGCAGGAAGAGAGTTCTCACCAGAACCCCACCATGCTGGCACCGTGATCTCAGATTTCCCAGCCCCTAGAACTGTGAGAAATGAATGTCTGTTGTTTAAGCCACCCAGTCTATGGTATTTTGTCAAAGCAGCCCAGCTGACTAAGACACTGACCCCAAATATAACTACTTGATTTATGAGATTATGATAAGTTTCCTCTCAGTGTACTTGACACTGATGAGACTTGACAAACACTGGCTAACAGTTTTTGCATTGCATAAAGATATAGATAAAAATCTTTTCCAAATTTAGGACCTCATGCCCACTGCTAGGGCATGTGAGGCCTTGGGCCCAATTTTTTTTTTTTTGGCCAGGTCCCTGCCTATTGAGAGTTCCACCTAAAACATGCAGTATTAAATGTGTGTATTATGGGCATTCATGAGGTGTAGTGATTTATTGATGAAGATATAAAATAATGGATAGAAAAGAAGGACTCCTATATTTGTGCAAGCAATGTCCATCCCTTTGCTAGCACCACTTAGGACAGTCTGTAGAGAAGTGCAACAAACACATGGATCAGAGACAAGAGAGGACATAGATTGGCAATGTCTATTGGTATGTGGAACAATACCCTCAAGAGCCCTGGGAGGAAATAGTGCATCTATCTACAGGAGAGCCTGAAGCTTGGTGTGGAGGCTGTGAATGGGGTGGGGCTGCCCTGGGAGCAGGGAGCACCCAGGAATGCCTGGCACCACATTATATCCCCAGGTGTGGAAGACCAGAGGCGATGCTGAATTCCAAATATGGATGGCCAGAGTCACACATGAGCCTATATCCATAGCTCAAGTCTTATCTTAAGTCTGAAATGGTTGAGATTCCCTCAAATCAGCATGTCAGCACCATTCTGAGGGCCAATCTCATGATCCTGTGAAAAAATACAATGCCAGAGAACCAGAGTGATCTGGTTGCTTGCTCTGGCGTCCCCTGAAATCTGGGCCTGCCACAAGGATGACTCCATAGACATGAACATCATAGGTCATCTGGTCAGCGCATATATGGAGGTAAGCATGGAGGTGCTCTTGGAGAGCACTCAGAGAGCATCCTAGAAATCAGGACTAAGGACCATGTGGGTCTTTGTCCTGGCTTGGGGCACCCCACCTGGGTGGTGCTGCTGGCCTTGGATGACCCCAGGTACTGAGGGGTCCTTAAATGTGGGGCCCTGAGCAATGCTCCAGTTGCCAGGATCTAAGTGCAGTGCTATAGGAGCATTATAGGATTCCGGGTCTCAGTGATACACTGATTGTTTATATGTGATCATAAAGTTATCAGAGAATACTGTAAGGATACGTGTGCTATTCATTGTAATTCTTCAGAAAGAAAAAGTAAGAAAATTAATCTGAGTTTCATGTACATCAACTATACATTTCCCTACCTTTGGAACTGAATTTTGTAAAGCCAACTCTAACTTCAGTTTTTGGATAGCAATTCTATATTTATGTCACACAGAAAAAACCTTTTACATTTTGTTTTGTTTACAATGACTAAATGTTGATTATGTAATGGAAATATATCCCTCTTGGTGCTTTCATGGTGGCTTTACTAGAATTCCAAATATAAAGGGTCAAGAGAAATAATCCAACATGTGGCTATTTTGATAAACGAGTAGTTGTATAATTATGGTTGTGTATAAAAAACCTTCTTCCTTGCTAACAGAAGAACACACTGGGTGTTATCTTAATCTTATTCTTTCCTTAGACTTATTGATCTCCTAGATATCATACTCTCATATTTAAAAATTAAAAAGTGCTAAATCAGATTCCCAGAAGTAATAATTTCACAGTTAATCTGAATCCTCCTACAGCTCATCTAATCATTATTTGATCAAATCTAATTCTTACAGAGTTATTGTCTCATAGGAGTGAAAACATTAATGATCTCCCTTTCAAAGTGAACTCACTTATTAATGAATCACACCTGCTGGTATGAAGCATTCACTCATTGGCATCCATAGTATTTCTTCTTTGTGTGGGTTTTTTTTTCCTAAAGTCATTTATAAATAATATGTTAAACTGGTTCACTGTGGAAGGGTGCTTAGAACAACGGCAAAAGGGAAATTACTTAAAGTCCAATGGGTAGTTATTAACACAAAATAGATCATAGATATTGGGAAAGCAATTTGCCAATCTGCATCTAAATCCAAGCTCAATAATATAACAGGAATAAATGAAACTCACTAATCAGAGAAAGGTGCACATGAATTGGAAAAAGATTTAATAGGAGCTATTAGGCGATTCACATGCATTATCAAAATCACTTGCTCTAGTTTCAGCCTAAGTACACTTTACTTCAAAGAACAACTCAAATCAATAAATATTTATTAGTGCCTACCATGTTTGGACAAGGAGTAAGCTGAGTTCGGGATATCAGAATGGGTTAGTCATATCTAATTTATTTAAACGGAATTGATTGAATGGTTTACTTAATCACTGAAATGTCTGTCTAGACTTCAGACTGTTAGGCTTTAAAAACAACTTAAGAAGGTATCCAATATTTGGTTCAACATGGGTATGATTAGACCAAAGGTTGCCATTTTTCTTAGTATTTCTTTTAAAAATTTGATAAACATGTAAAGACAGAAAAAGACTGTCATTCTAGAAAATATTTTAAAGTAAAAAAGAAATGGGAACTAAAAGTCACTTAGGGTTTATGTTGTGTTCAAAATAATAAGGGATTATAGGAAACTAGATCTTTATATATATGAGGACGACATTCACTCCCAAAACCTCACTTTCTTATTTTTGTCCCTCTCAAAATGTGATAATTGAATGAGATTTCCTATTGAAGGGCAAACATGGTGTTGTATTATTAAGTGTCACGCAAAGGGTATTAGGAAATATACAAGCACCTTAGGGAAGCCATGGAAACATGTGATTCAGTGTAGGGCACTAAATGATTAATCAGCTCAGCTGTGTTGTCTTTTAAATTATTGTCATCCACTTCTGTAAGTGCTCAAAGGGAGTACAATCCAAGTCTGGGACAGTTTATCACCCAGCAGGAGCTGAATAATAACATTTAGCAGAATTTCATTGTTGTTAAATTCCTATCACATCATTTAAATAAAGAGAGGGAAAAAAGGAAGCCTTGAAAGAATCAAATGGCACTTATAAGAAATTAACAATAGTGGTACCTGCATTTCACCAGGCTCTGAGCTAGGGAGGTGCTCTGAGGATATTGTTCTATGCAATCTCAACAACTGTCCAAAAGGGAGTTCATCCCTATTTCACTATAGAGAAATTGAAACTCAAAAAATTTAGGAATTTGTCCCAAAGCCTAGAGACAAAATATGAATTCTGGTCTACCTGATTGCCATGAAGCAAGAAAGAAATTTGGATTGAGGTGGCCCATAGTTATAATTTAGGAACCATGTCTAAGGTATTTTCATTGATTGGTTAATTGATTGCTTGATTCACTCATTCATTCATTCAACAAACTTACACTGAGTATTTTAGTTTGGAAAGTGGGTAGGGTCCTAAAATGTCAAAATACCCCTCTAGCCAAGGAGGTCAAAGTCTAGGGATTACATTTGATATCAGCGTTAACTCTCTCAGAATTCATATTCTATCAAAGCAGTATGTAGGTGGTGAGGCCCCTACTACAGAAATTATGTTCCTAACAAAAGACTTCCACCAACTGTGGAGTGGTGAGGTTGTGTCCTCACTCCCAAGCAATAATCACTAAGTGTTTTTTGTGTATTCTACAAATGTTCTAGGTATATTGAAATACATAGATAATATATTTTAAAATAATAGACAAAATATTCTGCATTTTCTTAAATGTAATTGGGCAAAGAAATAGAGATTTTAATGGAGATATTAGGTATGTTGTTTTACCTTCCTTGCATTATCCATCATCCATTTGCTCAACTACTATTGCTTTCTGTAATGCTCATGTGCTATGGGTGAGCAGTGGCTCTGCCAAAGTTTCTGAAAAAAGGCTGGTGCATTTTAGGCTCCATAAAAGACCTTCTGCACTTGGACAGGTATTACCTGATTACAAAATTCCATCCTTGGAACTGTTTTAATCCTCCTAACTCTGTGCTCTGGGCAACCTCACTCAATCCAATCAATAGAAGTTGACATAGAGAGGAAACTATTTGTCATTTGGAATCTAGTTTCTGCTCTCAAGAAATGCACATTTTCCAAGTGTATATACAGAATTTGCATGCAACTTAGAATTTCATCAGTGTCTCAGAAGGGCAAAAATGAATTATCGATGAACAGAAGGATTTGAAAAAAGAAAAATATCAGTTTCAGACGGTTAGAAACTTGGACACTTCTGGGGTCAGAGGAAACTGAATTCTATCACTTCATTAATCTACTTATAAACAATAATATCGTTTGGAAGTGAGAGGGGATGGAAGGCAGATGCATCTTATAACACCCACCCTGGTCATAGATTTTTCCAACAAGAAGTAAGTGCCAATTATCAGCAGGTGCTAAGGTTTGGTGATTTGTAAGGGCTGTTGGCCATCATCATTCTCCTGGTCCAGCTAATTTGACACAGCTGTAGACCTATAGGTAGTGTCTTCTGATGGGCAGTACTGTCTTCATACATATTGTGATCTAGTGTCACTTCCAAAGGACTTGCTTTGTAAAGCACATTTCCCAGAGAGGGGAAGTGCTGCATTGAACTATACTCATTACAATCAGCCTTTTTTTTTTTTTAAGGTAGCAAACTTTGCAATAATACTATTTAGGGCTGGGGATGTCATCTTATTCTGCATCTATAAGCATAATATTTCTGCTTATTCTGCATCCAAGAGCAGAGGGAAACAACTGACCCATTCAGCAAGCAAACATAATGTAGAGGTAACTTTCCTTGTTAGACTTTAAAATGACTTAAGATGGGTAGCCCAGGTGGCTCAGTGATTTAGTGCTGCCTTCAGCCCAGGGCATGATCCTGGAGTCCCGGGATCGAGTCCCACATCAGGCTCCCTGCAATGGAGCCTGCTTCTCCCTCTGCCTGTGTCTCTGCCTCTCTCTCTCTCTCTCTCTGTCTCTCATTAATAAATGAATAAAATTCTTAAAAAAAATAAAATGACTCAAGATGTTAAAAAATGTAAAATAACATTGAGATCTGAAATGCTCTTATGCTTACTGAGGGTAGGTGCTCATGGAACACTCAGAGATCCAAGGGGCCAGTGATCCTTGAATATAGAAAGTTTAATTGCAGGTCTGTGTGGCTTTGACGGGATAGAGGGAAATGACCTATAACTTTTTTCAGACTCTCGGAGAGCCCATAGCTCCAGCAAGGCTCATACCTCTTGTTTATCTAGTCCAACTTCCTAGAACACTTGTGACTTAACCAGGACCTTGTCTGTCACCCACAGCCAAGTTTGAAGTGGTTTATTGAAGTCCATGTTAGTGCATTTTCTACTGCACCACTTTCCCTGGCTTCAACTAATCTTGGAAAATATGCCTTTTTCTTATCCAAACTTTTTGCTCTGTCTTTTGATAGGAAAGCTGAGAAAATGATTAGGTTTATGGAAGAAATCTTTTTTTCAAAGAAAATGAAACAAAATTTCATAGTGATTTTCTCTGAATGGCCTTTTACGTTGCCTAAATAAATAGTAATTACTTGAGATTAGAAATTCTATTCTTTTCATCTGCCTCCCCATCCTATACTTTACCTCTCGTTCTGTTGATGTTAACCTGTGCTTATAAGTCAGGGCTAGAGCGAAGCATAGGGCATATCAAGGACTCCTAAGAAATCCAGAAGGCCTTGACATACATAATTTATGCCTATTCATACTTAGCCCCATGGAGCCCCCATTTATTTTCTTATGTATTTTTGTATTATTCATCTTTCAGAAAGTAGTAGCCAAGTTTAGTAGAACACTGACTAACTTACTTCTTCCTCAGTGACCCAGCCTTTAGCAAAATGAGATGAAAGAGTTCTGAATTTATTTGAAAGTAAAGCTGAAGTCTGTTCAAGAGAGAAGTCTTCTAAATTTCTTTATGTTGAAGTGGAAGAAAGAAAAGCATCTCATAGGATGTCTATGGTTATCTCAAACCTCTCAGAGAAAGTATTTGAAATACCACCATAATTACATATTTATGAAGCATACTGTGCATGTATTATGATCATTTTAATGGAAAAGAATTACCTGAATAGATTGAACTATAGTGCAGTGGGAACCTAGCAGGTATTTACACCATCTATAGTAATCTGAAGGAAGTGTGGAAACTTGGCAAGATGAGCAAGCAGTTGGTACTGTCAAGTAATTATGGAACACTTGAAAGCCCACAGGTAAGTACCTCTTCAGAGCTGGCAGGCATCAAAGGATCATTAATTATTCTCTTCACTGTTGTTTTTCTTCCACAAGTCATCTCAAATCTCATGGGGGAAACAGGGAGACAGGCTGGATACAGTGTTCTCAGTCAGCCAAGGAGTAAGAACAAAAGGGAAAGAATTTGGGCAGTCTTCAATACATCAGGGAACTCTGTGGTTATCTCCGATTCCAAAGTGCTTGGAAGGACTGAGGTTAAAATAGAACAGCAATTGTCTTGAGGGCGATGACAGCAACCAGAATCATCAGGGCCTCCTCTACTTGGCTCAGGAAAGAGGCGCCAGGTCTATTCATATATCTGAGAGAGGTATGCTTCTTGAGAGAAATTTCTCCAGGGAACCAAGCAAAGTTACAAAAAGAGAGTATGCATCTGCTATAGACATGTTTGTGAGAAGAACTTTGCACTATAGTTTCAACTTTAATTTGCCCAAGGATTTCACTTTTGATATAGTGAAGATGGGTATAGAATGAAGATGTATATGAATCTGAATCAACATCTATTTCTTCTTTTCTTTCTCCTCTCCTCTCCCCTTCTTTTCCTTTTCCTTTTCCTTTTCCATTTTCCTTTTCCCTTTCCCTTTCTTCTTTCTCCTTTCCTTCCCTTCCCTTCCCTTCCCTTCCCTTCCCTTCCCTTCCCTTCCCTCCCCTCCCCTCCCCTTCCCTTCCCTTCCCTTCCCTTCCCTTCCCTTCCCTTTCCTTTCCTTCCCTTTCTTTTTCTTTTTTCATGATTTGCTTATTATTGAACAAATGCTATATTGAAGATACTGAAGACAAAGTGCCCATCCCTGAGGAGTTTACAAAATTAGCAACTTGGAGGTGAAGGTGAGTATTTGGGGAAACAAAATCCCTAGAATAGGCTGACTGTTGTTTTCAGGTATAGCATGGTTGAAGTTTTCACGTATAGCATGGTTGAAATGGGGCGCTATAGCAATGAATACATGGTATTACTTGGTATCTCACCACAGCTCCTGGAGCTTTGATGGAATTGCGTATAGATTAAGGGTAGGATATTGAGCAAGGTTTACTTCATCCAGTTCCAAAGTTTGCAGGTACTCTTTTGTTGTCTGAAGAAAGAGATAGGATTGTCAATATAACTTCAACTTTTATCACTTCATGATTACAAGAAAGGTTGACAAAGTTGGAAAGGTTTTATGTATTTTTTTCGACCTTTCACCTATAAAAATATCATTATACTTACAGTTTACAACCTGGTATTCAATCAGACTAAAGAAACAAGACCTATGGCAGTCTTATGTCTGTATTTTCTGCGTTTACTCATGTTTTTTTTTTCATAGTTTATAACGAATTAGTGATCTTCTAAATTATGTAGATATTTTGTGTATGATCCTTTCTTCCATGGAAGTGAGTTTGGGGGACACTAATTTTATAAGAAAGAGTTGAAGAATATCACAAAATAATGAAGATATATTGGAGCTAGAGTTAAGGTCTATCCTTAACCTTGAGTTAAAGTCCAAAACAAAGAAAGAGTAGTTGTTTATAGATCTGACCAAAGTCAGGACACCAGATACAGAGAGCATTCATGGGCTTCCAGGGAGAAACCATCCATGTAAGCTAGTTAATAGCCAGTAAAAGGTTGAGCTCAAACCTGGAGTCTAGACAGAAAGAATGTAGACAGTGAACATATTAATACTGTGGCAGTTAGGCTACCAGTTCTGGGCATGAAACAGATATTAATATTGACAACAAGATTTGTGCATTAAATTATTCTAAATGAACTTCTGTGATTAAACTGAATATCCCCCTATTCGTCTATTTGTGTTTACTTTGTATTCTTTAGGAATGTTTAAAACCACTGGAAGTAGGAGAAATAAGAAAAAAAAGAAATAATAATAGATATAATGAAAGAAAAATATTTCTAAATAAAAGAGACCTAAAATATACATGCAGAAATGCTCATATTATAGCTGGAAAGAATGGAAAAAGAGAATCATGCTTCAACACACACTATGATTTTTCCTTTTCAATTCTGAGGAAAATCAAATCTTGTAGTAAAAACATCTAGAAAAGTTCCTACAAGGGAACAAAAACCAGATCAGTTATATATTTCCCTGCAGTTTGAGATATCAAGGGAAAGTAGAACTCTAGAACCACAGGGCTAGGAGAGAAGGATTGTGCCACAAGAAATCGATACCCAGAAGTTTTAGGGATAGAGACAAAAGGCAGACATTCTTTCAGGAAATTTTCCAGGAAAATTACTCTAAAACACACTGTAGCCAAACGATAGAAGATCAAAGTAAAAATTCAGAGTCCTAGAAGGAATAATTTTGAAATGACACTTAAATCAGTTAGAAGTAAAATTAGGTTGAATACCAAAAGTAGTCCTTGTAAATGCTAAAAATTCCAGATTATAATAATAAAAGAAATAAGAGACTATTATAAGGGAATATAAATATTTCCTAAATACCTAGGTTTATATTGGCAGTATCAAAAGAATGTTTCATACTTGACTTGAGAACAACTACAACAAGAAATGCATACTTCTAAGGAACTTACAGTGTCCCACAGAAGTTCTAAAAAACCAACAGTATGTTCATTTCAAAATCCGTAGATAATAATGCAAATCTCTAAAAACAAACAGAAACTACAGTCCACGTAACAAAAGATAAAATATAAAGAAAACATGAAGGAATAATAAAACTTTAATCAAGAAAAAAAATTTCAGAGTTAAGATTAGGCACATCAGGCACTATAAGAATAAATAGCTTAAAATTCCATAATAAAAGACAAAGAATTAATAGAATAAGAAAATAAACTCTAACCATAGTTTCTTACAAGAGATAGAAATAATCCTAAATAACACAAATCATTAACAATATAAAAATAGACAAAGATTTATTAGTAAATATGAAAAGAGAAAACTAGCTTGTTGATTAATTGGTTTCAATCTGGATAAAAATAATTACCTTCAAGAAGGGAACCGAGAATCTTTCCCGAATAAGGACAGCCTAATTCTTAGGTGTAAATATATTTGAAGCATAAGGAGCCTGTTTCCTTTGTAAGAAGCTTGAGATACTATTTATTGTCTGACTATACTTGTAAATAAAGATCTACTCTGTTGAGTGGTATGTTCACTCAAGGGATCCTAGTACTGCTGTGAGCTACTAAAAAATGTCAGTTTGTTCTCATTCTGGAGATTTGTATACTTGAAGCATATGCATTTTCAAGTTCTTACAAATACATAAGGATTTGCAGGCATATCTACAAATACATATCCTCAATTCACTGGACTAATGTAAAAAAAACCATTCATAATGAATTTCCCAACTTTATTTGTTGATTCACATTCATTTCCCAAAAAACCTACCCTCCCTAATCTAAATAGTCTAAAGGAACTTTGATAGTTTTCCAAGCAATTTCACTGTAGAGATACAAATAACATAATTTTTTTCTTCCTTCTGCCTATTTTTGCTCTTTAATAGGAATAAATGATTAAAACCAAAGCTATTATTAACACAGAGATACTGAAAACTCAGAGACAAGAAGAAGCATTAATTATCTTTCTAAAAGGGGTTTATGGGTTAGATAATACATCCAGGAATAGTTCGATTTTTAATTGGAATTATTGCTATCATTTTAGAACTGCAGGAGTCACAGTGTTGCTGAATCAGTGAATTTTAATTCTAAATTAACCAAGTAGGTGAGATGGACAGGTGCAGCTGACCATTAATTTCATCCTGAGGGAGAGTAAAGGACAAGGAGGCAGAGGGAGTAAAAAAAAGAATAAACAATAAAGAATTGCAGGACTTTTAGTCTCTAGAACAAAAAACTCCCTGCCCCACTTAATTTTCCAGACCAATAGAGGGTGTGCTAGGACTTTTGAAAGTAAATCCTTATGTCTTTTAAGAAATGTCTTCTCATGAGGATGAAATACTCTGTTTTATAAATGAAACTCTGTGACTGGTTTTGAGTAGTCTGTTTTAAATGTATGCAGGTGTATTACCTACATTTTGACAGTCAAAAAATGTGATTGAACCGGATCACTGATCCATTATTTTTTATGTTCACCAGCTATGAAAGAAGGAAGATTCAAGCATTTAATCCATCAGCCCCTGCCTCCATCCAATAACACATCTTAACACCTGGAATGCATCCTTCCATACTTTCCTCCACGTACAGGGTTTCCATTGTTGTTGTTCATTTTCTTTAAAAAAAAAAAAAAAAAAAAGGTATATTGCACACTTTTCTGGGTTTTTTTTTTTTTTTTTTTTTTTTTGCTTAAAAAATACTTCCCGGAAATTTCTCAAAGATGAATTACTATACCTTACCTTCATTCTTTTTAATAGCTGTATATTATTCCCTACAGATAAGTCAGCATTATTTAACAATTCTCTTTTGAATAGCTTCATATTCTTTAGGATTCTCTTTCTAGGAGATTCATTATCAAGAATGAGACTGCTGGTCAGAAAGTATGCCAATTATTAATTTTAAGAAATGCTGCTAGATTGATTTCCAGAAAGTGCAAGCACTTCATATTCCCACTACATTATTTTCTCACATTCTCACTTATATGTTCTCAGTCTTTTAAGTTTTGCCACTCGGATGGCTATAAAAAGATATCTAATCCCTTTAGTTTGTATTTTCCTATTTGTGACTGAGCTTCTCTATATTTTTGGCCATCAAGACTGCTTGTTTGTGAATTGTTTACAATATTCCATTGGTTTATTTCCTTGTCAACATAAGATGTAATGCTTATGTAAATTTAAATATTAGTCCTATGACTATTTGCTATTTGCTTTACCAATTTTTTTTCAAAATACATCATTTATTGACTTGGCTTTTGATATTTTGCTCTGTATCTATGTTATCTTTTATAATTTTCTGGATTTTACAACTAAGTAAGAATCTCTTCATACTTTCTTGTACAAATTTTACTATTTTATGTTTTGCATTAACACATTTATCTAGAAATTACATCTATGTGACTTCCAGTTTTATTTTCTTTTAGGTAGATGGCCAATTGTGCCATTTACTAAATAATTCTTTTTTACATAATTGAAATACCACCTATTTTCTTATATTAAACTTAATAAATATATGATATATGAATAATAGTATATACTTCTGGATTTTTCCAGATCAACTTTCTTATATATTTCTAATTTCACTGGACTATGATCAGACATAGAGACCTATGAAATATCAACTTTTGAGCAATTGTTATGATTTTCTCTCTGACCAGAGTACAGATTGTTCTGTAAATGTTCCATGAACAACCAAAAACTATACATGTTCTGTTAGATGTAAAGTTCTATGTTTCCTGATTATATTAATGAATTCTTCTATGTCCTTATTTTTTTATTTATATTACATATCTAATTCAGTGTACAATATTTATATAAAACATTTGACTAAAATTTTTTATTTATGACATTTGACTAATTATAACATTTAACCTTGCATTATACTACACTGCAATTGCATAAAGCCTACCTTGCATTTCTGATAGTACTCACTTTATATATTTAGGTGTGATGATACATGGTATGCATGCACTAAGGTCTGTGATATTTCCTTCATATATGACTTTGTATCCTTACAGTGTTCCTCTTTATCCTATATTATGCCTTTAATCTAAAGGATCACCTGGTGTGGTATTAACCATGCCTGCTCTGTTTTCTCTTTTTGTTTGTATTTGCTTGCCATGTTTTAATCCATTTTTATACTCAACCTTCCTTTATTACTTCATTTTAAGTAGTTTCAGGTAAATAGCATATAGCTGTGCTTTGATTCTGACCTACCTGGCGGACCTGTCCTTTCAGAAGTGAATTCAGTCAGTTCACATTTAATGTAATGGCCAAGATTCTTGCTGTAATATTCTTCCATTTACTTTCCTATTTGCCCTTAATTTTCCCTCTTTTTAACTTTCTTTGTTCTTGTCACTTTGCTTACATTTCAGTTTATTTCATTTTTCCTCTCGTAAATTAGGAAGTTCTTTGTTACATTCCTGTTTCATTAATGATTGCCTTTCTTTTCTTTCAATGACAAATTTTTCTACTACTATTTGAAAACTCTTTCACTCACTGGGATCTTCTATCTGCCACTATTCCCACCTATAACTCCTTAATTTTTATGAAATAGCTTAAGACTTTTAATTTTAAAACTATCAAGTTTATTGATGGAATTATGTATTATTTAATTTCTCTATGTCCTTATTTTTCATTCACTACCATGTACTATAATATCTTCCTTGTAGTAGGTCCCTTGTGCTCTAGGGGGCCTCATCATCAATCATTAAGACACATTTTAAATCCTCTAACGCGTCTTTATTTTTTTAAAAGATTCTATTTATTTATTCATGAGAGACACACAGAAAGAGAGGCAGAGACATAGGCAGAGGGAGAAGCAGGCTCCCTGGACCCCGGATCACAACCTGAGCCAAAGGCAGACACTTAACCACTGAGCCACCCAGGTGCCCTTCCAATGCATCTTTAATCTGATGTTTAATATTAACTGCAGTCTTTCACAATCTCACCTCTCTCCCTTTGCATGCCATTCTGTTTTTCTTGTTTTGCTTTTCATCAGTTTGCTTTTTCATTTTGTGATTCATGAATTCAATTGAGACTGCCAAAAAATATCTAATGTTTTATTATCTGTAATACTTTTCATAGTTTTTCTGAGTATTTTAGAGACAAGGTGATTTAACTTTCCTTGTTCAGTGACATTTCCCCTTCAAGCCTTTTTAATGTTTTTCTTTTCTTTTCTTTTTCTTTTATTTCATTTTCTAACCAGGAGCCATCTCTCCAGAATCACCATTTGTTGACAGACTGAATGTCTGTATTTTCCTTGTCTACTTGAATCTCTGTCCAATTCTCTTCTTAAACCTACAGCTGAGAAGATAATCCATGGCTACATCATTTCTGTGATCCAGATAGCCTTTATCTTCTGTGGCCCTGCTAAGTCAAAAATAGCATCTTCCCCTTCCTCATCAGTATGTCTCTGATATTTGGGATCACTAAATGTAGGAAAAAGTGGGTTGACCATTCAGCAATGTCAATAGAAATCATCTAGTGTTCTTTATGTTCAGAATGTATAATGCTGTCATTGACTTCCTACTTCTTACCTTGGTGGTTTTCCAAAAGTCGTACTTTCTGACAGGACTCAGTAAGAGAAGTTCCATTGGTAATGGCAAGGGGAAGGGCTGTGGGACGGTGGCTTCCACGTATTCTGAAAGGCAGCAGACTGTGGGGAGGGCCAGGATGCCTTCCTTACACATCCTCAGGCAGTGATAACATGAGTGGCCACTCAGTACAGCCTGAAGTGAGCCTCAATTTATATGTAATATGACAAGGCAATGATATGTTTTTAGCAGTAATTTAAAAAAAATTTTTTTTTAAATTTATGTATGATAGTCACACACAGAGAGAGAGAGAGAAAGAGAGGCAGAGACACAGGCAGAGGGAGAAGCAGGCTCCATACACCGGGAGCCCGACGTGGGATTCGATCCCGGGTCTCCAGGATCTTGGCCCTGGGCCAAAGGCAGGCGCCAAACCGCTGCGCCACCCAGGGATCCCTTAGCAGTAATTTTTATCTGTATTTTTAAAAACTCTCTCTTTACAAAAGCATTACTAACAAGTTAGGGAAGGCTACCTGGTGAATTGTGAGCCATAGACCATTCACCCTCCTAATTAGGCTCTGAAAACTTCTACTCTTTTGTACTTTTAAAACTATGAATTTCTTCTTGCACACTTAATATTTTCCTCTATTTTCTCTTGCTAAATAGAGAACTTTTACAAATCTTGTTTTTTTAAATGTTTATTTCATTTGTATGATAATTTACAGTTTATGTAGTTTATATTCATAAGTTATTTGGCTAAATGAAATGAAATGGACAGAGAACAATCTAAAAAATTTAGACATTGTAATTATATTTACATTATGATTTTGTGGTCCATAAATTAATGTGGCTTATCTTAAATGGAAATTTTTCTATCTCACTAGTATGGCTATTTTATTCTCACATATTTTGTATTTCACACTAAGAAACCAAAGTAGTCAGTATTTCCACACAATGATACTTTTCAAGGAGGCTAGAGTTCCATGGGATTTCTTATACATTGTTGGTGGGAATGTAATTTGGGCATTACCTTCTGAGTTGAACACTCATTTTACCATGTCTCAGCAAATTCCATGTTAGGAGAAATCTCCATTGAAGAGAGAATTCTGCATTTTGCAAAGGAAACATGTGCAAAAATATCCTCAGTACCATTTCTTTTTTTTTTTTTTAAGATTTTACTTATTTATTCATGAGAGACACAGAGAGAGAAGCAGAGACATAGGTAGATGGAGAAGCAGGCTTCATACAAGGAGCCCAGTATGGGACTTGATCCTGGGATACTGGGATCATACCCTGAGATGAAGACAGATGCTCAACCTCTGAGCCACCCAGGCATCCCCTCAGTACCATTTCTAATAGTAAAAACTGAAAACAACTCAGATGTCCATTAATGAAAGAATGGATAAATAAACTGCATATTCACACAACAGAATATTATCAACCATATCAAAGTGAATGGATTATAGTAACAAGCAACAACGTAGAAAATCATAGCAATATAATACAGTAAAAAATGAGTCCTAAAAGATTATATGTAGCACGCTATCCTTTTAATAACTTCAAAAAGAACTAAAATAAACTAACAAATGCAGACACAACAAATAATTTTTAAAGGAAAACCAGGAAATTATGAACACAGAGTTTTGGATGATGACTATCTTGCATAGTAGAGCCAAGAAAGATGTGCTGATGGAGGAACCATGTAATTAGGTGTTAGTTATGCTTAGTATGGTAGCTTTTGTTTTGAGGTGGTTAATTAATAGGTGCTTGTTATATTATTCAAAAAACATTAATTGAGTAACTAATCAAAGCAAGGCACGTATGGATCAATGATGTCAGTGTCACAGCACAGAGATATAATTCATCTAATACTGTATATCTGAGGTTGAATGGGAAAAAATTGTTTAAATGAATGGTTTATAGTTAAAGCCTAAAAGATAAGTTGCTAATTGTGCTCTGCTGTGATTATTATATAGTACCATGTTTTTAGCTGAAACAGAAAACTCTCAGGGTGTATGGTCAGAGACTGGACAAGAACCTCTTGTTTAGAAATGATACTTCTGTCAGATGCAGAAATATTTTACTTTAAATAGCTGTGTTGAGATCTAATACAGAAATCATTTGCTTCATTATTTGTTTGCTTGAGTTCAGGAAGAGTTCATTTCAATTTGATTTTTCTTTCTCTCTCTAGATAAGAAGGTATTCTTGAGGCTCATAAAATATTGTTGAAAACTATAAATTCTGAATCTTTCAAGCCAGAGTTTGCTTGCTAGTTTCCTTTTTCTTTTTTCCTCTTTCTTCTTTTCTGTACAACTGTGGTAGGAACAATATTTTTCATGCAGTGTCATCTTTTACACTTTAGTTAATTGCCCAAGTTTGTAGGAAATTATTTTGACAACAGTGGCCACTCACGTTATATTTCAGCCTTAACCAACTACCAGCCTCTGAATTCCCTCCTGGTACTTGGAGATTACAATACCTTTTTAGCAACTGGGTATTTTTGTTCACCTTTTTATTCAGTACTCAACACAGGGTGAATTCCTTGTGTGTTTATAGCAGAGTATAAATAAGGAGGCATTTCAATCAGAAGGCTTTTGTATTTCAATAGGCATGTTATATTCATTTATGTTGAGGAGTGGCACTCACACCACCAGGAGGACTTATTCTTTGTTGATAGTCATTTTGCTGGATTGAAAGCATTTCTATGTTATATTTTTAAATTATCCATATTCTTCATGTTTGTTTTCCTTGAAAATTTGATTCCCAAGGAAAGAGTGCCTCTTGGCAGTTATTTTATATGCTAACTATGTTCATCCCATTGGAAACTAGATTGTTTGTATTACAAAAAGAAGACATACATATGGTATTCAAGATCTTTCTTTGAATATGTTAATAGGGCTTTACTGATTATTAAAATACTGGAATTTTTCTAAACTGGTTGTTAAATATCCACTTGCCTGAGACTCTCAAATACCCCTCCATTGCTCCAGACTCTCTCCTAAGACCTGCCACCAAATGATCAGTGTATGGCAAATAGGAGTTAGTCTACTTCTATAACAATGTCTTCTATTACAATCACTATTAAAGCAATTGTGTCATATCTATTGTTAAATAATTTTTTACAATCCCCCCAAATACTAATAATGGCTTAAATCTTCATAGGAAAACGGAGGACTGCTCAAATTTTTAAGAAGCAAGAGCTAGTTAGTAAGGTTTCTTTAGGTTGATAATTACAGTCTTGGCAATGGATGTAATCCCTAAGGCTTATAAAATGCATTTTAGTAAATTATAAATAATACCTACTCCATCTTCTACTTTATTAAGCAGATTAACACATTTACTTGTATGAATTGCCCAAGAAGTAGACATTGAGACAAGGACTCAAGATCAAGTCTTTTATTTGGAAAGTACAAGAAACACCAGCAAGGAAACAGGAAAAGTGAAACAGAGAGGGAAGCAGCCCATGAGGTATCCATGTTAACATAGTGTGAGACATGCTTAATCCCACAGGAAATCTCTGAGAATTGTTGAGATGTGTACTTCAGAATTACCCCACTCAAGGGCCAAGGAAGTTGAGGTATTTATACTCTCACACCATTGGTCACTGATTGAGGACTGCTCCTCAGAATGTTAATTGCTTGGTACTGCTGATCCGTGTGCCTCAGAACAGAGCAACCTATTGGAAAAGCCATCAGGCATGGAGAACCCAAATACTGGTGTGTAGAAATCCTTCTTTCTGAAGGGATAAGGACTGATGGATCCGGGCTGGGCACTGGCAGCAGCTGCTATAACTCCTTCATTATCATCAGAGTTAGGTTCCATGTTTTGCAGCTCTTGAATTGCTCTTTTAATCTCTCCTCGTCGAAGATCCATTTTGCTATGTTAAAGAACTATTTATTTTAGCCTTTTAGGGAGAGATGGAATTAAAAAGCTTCTTTTAGAAAAGGTCATGTTCCCTAAAATAAAAAGGCTTAGTAAATTTGAAATCTTTGAGGATTTAACTTGCCTTCCAATTTCAAGATTACCTCCTATGTTCATGCAAGGCTGTATTTATTTCCATCTGTGCAGCCATCAGTGTGTTCAGTGGGTAATGGTCTACCTTTATCCTTCCAAATATTTAAAGAATAGTGGGGTAAGGTTTTGTACTCCACACGTAGATGTTGCTATGCAGAATGGAAATTAAAATGATAGTTCAGGCAACTTAACTGTTCAGTGCCATCATAAGAAGCCGCTCTGTTTTAGCTGATGATAACATACTTAAAAAAAAAATAAAATGTGGAGTGCCTGAGTAGCACAGTCAGTGAAGTGTCAGACTCTTGGTTTTGGTTCAAGTCATGATCTTGAGGTCCTGAGGTGGAGCCCCACATGGGGCCCCACTGGGCTCCACATCAGTGCAGAGTCTGCTCTTAACTAACTTTCTCTCACTCTGCTCCTACCCTGCATGTGTTCTCTCTCTCTAAAATAAATAAATCTTTTAAAAAAGAAATAAAATAAAATAAAATAAAATAAAATAAAATAAAATAAACCAAAATGTGCTTAATAATATACCCAAAGTTTTACAATCTTTTCAGGAAATCTGGATGATTCAAAATATATATAGAAAAAAATAAAAATCACCAATTTTACTCTCCAGCAATAACCACTATCATCAGTTGTCATATTTATTTACATTATTTTTATGCCCATTTTTACATCATTAAAGTAATACATATAAGCACATTTCTCATTCTAAAGTAAAATGCAAAAAAAAAAAAAAAAAAAAGTAAATTCCCTAGATTAGTAGTTCTTAAATTTTAGTGTGCCTCAGAATCACCTACAGGCTTTGATAAAACACAGATTACTGGGCTTTATTATCTCTGAGCCTTTTAGTTGGGTAGGTCTAGGAGGGAATCTGAATATTTTCAAATTACAGGATCTAGCAAATTCCCATGTGATGTTGATGCTGTCGCTCTGAGGACAAATAGAACCTAGGTTTTTAAACTTTTTACACATTGGAGTGAGAGTAATTTTCTCTTTGATTAGAGCATGGATATATATGTTTATTTTGTAAAAGTTCATCCAGGATATGAATTTATTTTAAAGATTTTATTTATTTGAGAGACAGAGAAAAAACACAGAGGGAGAAGAAGAGGGAGAAGCAGGTTCCCCACTGAGCAGAGAGCCTGACATGGGGCTTGATCCCAGGACCCTGAAGATCATGCCCCAAGCTGAAGGCAGACAGTCAATCGACTAAGCCACCTAGGTGCCCCAAGCTCTATGAATTTTTATATGAATTTTATACATTAATAAAATTTTAAAGAAAATTTCAAAAACATGCTTATAATGACTTAGTAATATTATCTCTATGCACATAATATAGTTTACTCAACCATGACCTTAATTTCATGTTTCTAATGAGTAGTAGGGTATTCTATTATTAAAATCCTAATATTAATGTATTAAGATTTTAGAAAATTTCAAATTGTTTTATAGCAATGCAAGTACAAGTTAAAAATGGATATAAATATTTTAGGACCTTTGGTACATATTGCCATAATGCCTTCCCAAAATTATAATAATTCATACTTCAAACAGCAGTTATACAATTTCTTGTTTTATTTGCTGAATGGGTGATTGTGTTCTTTGCCTAAAGATAGTGTGACATGTTTCTCTATTGTTTAGGTAGATTTTTAATATTCAAAGCATAAGTAAAGTGAGTGAACGACCTATATGGTTTTCTTGTGCCATGCTTTCAGAACTATGGGCAATAGTATTCTTTGAGAGCTCTAAATTCTTTGAAAATATCTACATAGCTTTGTCCAGGGTAAAAGGCTAGAGATTAACTATCTTGTTTTATAATTTAAATATTAATATTTAATATTTTAAAAGCTAATACTGTAATTTGAATAAGCCCAGTAATTTTTATGTTCTCCAGAGTACTCCTTCAACTATTATACTCTGGTCAGAAAAAAGTAAGAGGTTCTCATTAATTTACTTCCTCGTTGAAAAGTAAAAGCTGTGACAATCAGGATTGCTATTTAAAAGGCAGTAGTGTAGAGGAAAAGAATTATCATAGCTCCACTAAATATATTTAAAAATATGGTCCTTAAGTTCAGCTCTCATTGAATTACAAATTTTTAAAACATTCTTAATTGAAAAATAGGCATTACAAATAATCAGATTTTGTGTTTATTTCTAAATGTGTAGTCAACACAATGCATTAAACAGAAGTGTTTCAAAGTAGCCTTTCATATACATAAATAATAAGTAAGCAAACATATGATTTTCCTTAGATTCTTGAACCCAAATATTAATATAGACTGAAAGATATTTTCAGTACAAATAATTTTTCTGACTCAGAGAGAATTACAAATAAGGCAATCAAATATTGCTATGTCATTCTTCTTCTTCTTTTTTTTTTTTTTTTTTGTATCCAGTAAAAATCCTTACAACTCTGACAAGTAGTCAGCTCTCTCTGAGAGTTAATGGAATAATTTCCAATATTGATCACTATTACCTGTTTCTCATAGTTACAGATTCCGGGTAGCACTGTTACATGTGTTTGGGTAAGAAGGAACACAGTAAGTGTAATATGCAGGTGGAACATTTAAGAAACTGACACATGGTACTCAGTAAATACTTGATATATGACTACATTCAAACTAAAGCTGAATATTCTTTAGCTGGAGCATGTTTCTGGGATAGAAGCACAAAGTTCTGATGATGGATTGCAGTTGCTCATTGTATGCCAACACGTCGAATACCAACGCCTGATATCCTTTCTAAGTGTTTGGGAGATGAATAATAGAGGTAAAATTTGAAGATAAGAGAAAAAAAAAAACACAACATGCTATGTTCCCCAATTACTACCTGCTTCTTGCTTCTTTTTTAATCTGGATGTTTGCCCTAACTGTTCCACAATCTGAATTTAATTATTAATAAAAATAGAAAACATTTTGCATAGTAGTGTATATATTTTAAGATCCTGTGTTTTCCTCTCAGTCTTTCTCTTTCCTTTTTATTCTTTTCATATTTATAATTTGTAACTAAAATTTGGCTGGATATATCATATAGCTGCTATAAACATTTGATATAATGATCTACAAAAATGAAAAGATAGTGAAACCTGTGCGAGAAATCTTCCATGGGTCTTCACTCCTTTTGCTCTCCAGTGACTAGTTTTATTAGGAGTTGGAGATGTTGGTTTAAATTTTACCATCTTAGAAAGTTTTTAAGAGAGAAAAAAGGCAGTCATTTACAATAGTATATTATGACACACAATATAATAACAAGGTTGCATGAGGTATGCAGCAACAGGATGATGTAGTAAAGAACTTCCTTCTCTCTCTCTTTCTCTGTGTGTATATAAATATAAATATATTTATATTTATATACACACATATATGTATATTATTTATATATAGATATATAGATATATCTATATATAGATGGATAGATATGTATATTTATAGATAAATATCTATATATAGATAGATTTGGTAGATATATACCACAGTTCATCTAAAAGCACTGAGCACTTTGCAGCCAATTACTGGTCTTAAATGTCAGAGAGAGGATGTGTTAATTTTTAAGCAAAACCAAAATGACTTTCCTATCTGAGCAGCCAGTGAAATTCTGCATCTAAGGGATTTTCTCCCGCAAATGCCAAACTGGATATATTTGCATATGTTCTTTCTGATTTATGAAGAAGTTAGAAATTGCACATGAATTTAAAACAATTCAAGGAATTGCATTTACAAGCTAGGTGTTTATATCTGTGTATGATTATTTTAATTTTTGCTGTTAGTTGATTTTTAAAAATAATAAAAACTGATTTCTGTTTTTTTTTTCTTGTCTGTTACCTAAATAAGTTACACTTATTTATTTTATTTTATTTATTTATTCATGACAGACAGAGAGAGAGAGAGAGAGAGGCAGAGACAGAGGCAGAGGCAGAGGCAGAGGGAGAAGCAGGCTCCATGCAGGGAGCCTGACGTGGGACTCGATCTCAGGTGTCCAGGATCAGGCCTTGGGCTGAAGGTGGTGCTAAACTGCTGAGCCACCGGGGCTGCCCAGTAAGTTACACTTTTAATGCTATAGCTTGATACTCAATTTACAGACTTAATATAAAGTATAATGACTATTCCTAGACCAAAAATGTAAACAGAAATGAAATTTGGTACATCAGGGAAAGACATATTATGTTTAAAAGCAAATAAATCAATTCAGTTTTATTATGTCATTTGTAACACTTAAGTTATTGGGAACTTCTCATTAAACCGACTATAGAGAGCAAGTAGTCATACTTTTCCTTTTTTGATTAATTAGTTGGTTAACTAGCAGCTAAAATTCATAAGCAACAATGGTCTCAACCCCTCTTCGCTATAGGAAACCATTTGTCACTAAGTTAACTCTTTCATATTATATTCAGAGAACCCTAAACTTCTTTTTTTTGAGAACTTTAAACTTCTGATTCATCATGTGCCTTTACGTAATCAGAAAATTCACCACATACTTCATAGAAGCTTCTGAATAAAATTTAGATTCAAAGTGACAACATTCCCATATGAGGACTATATTCCTAGTAATAAGGTTATTCTGGCACTGGCACATCTCAGAGATTATTTGTATGAAATTATAGTAAAGTAAAAATAACAAATAGGTAATAAACACTATGATAATTATGCGGAATTGCTTAATAGCCTATTACTATTACTGCCCAAGTTTTAAGCACTGATCTTTTCCTGCCCAGCCACCTAGGATCACCCCATGAAGTGCCACCTAGGATGAATACATAATATCTTTTAAAAATTACATATATATAAATGCCTAATTAAATGGGTAGTTTTGCTGATGAGCAATCAAAGAAAAGAAGAAGAGGAGCAGCCATTAAAATAAAAAAAGACTACAATAATTAGGAGAGGGGGTGAAAAAGGTAAAATGAGAAGGCATTTCTTTCATACTGAATGCCTCTGATTTCCCTTGAAAAGGCAGAGGTACATGAAGAGTTTTCCCCACATACACAGTCTTTCACAGTTAGAAAAGAATTTCCTTGAATTTGGAATTTATATTTTGACTGAGTGTGTGTGTGACAAAATCCATCCAGAAATTATTTATTGACTGTTGTATGTGAAGACACTGTAAAGGAATAAAAAGCAAAGATAATCTACCCAGTAACCCCCTTTAATATTTTCCTGTAATTATCATACCATAGTGGAAACTGCACTATTTCACTTCAGCTTGAAATGAGCTTTTAAACTGACACAGATTGTTTCTATTTGTTCTTCTTAATTTCCATTACTAATAGGTTAGTTAGTGAATATATAATGAACTGTTGGATGCAGGAGCACAATAAATCCTCATATAACACACCGGTATATACCAAGCATTGTTGTTTGTTTTTGTATTTGAGAGAGAGGGTGGGGGAGAGAGAGAGTTTTTTGTTTGTTTGTTTGTTTGTTTGGTTTGTTGTTGTTGTTTTTTGAGAGAGAGTCTTAAGCAGGCTCTACACTCAGCTCAGAACCCCACGCAGGGCTGGATTTCATGACCCTGAGATCATGACCTAAGCTGAAATCAAGAGTCGGATGCTTAACCAACTGAACCACCCAGGTGTCCCTATACCAAGTGTTGTAGTGGAGGCTATGAAGATGAAAACAAATAAATGTTGAGACCTTTTATCTAAATGGTATTAATGTACAGTTAGAGGTTTTAAGGACTTAGTGCTAAAACAAAACCAACCAACCAACCAACCAAAGAAACAAAACAAGAAGTAATAGGTCTGAAAGGGAACACATTTTCTAAAGTGTGGCTTCATTGGTATTGAAATATTCGATGACTAACACAGATCTTACCTTCTTTACATCAAGGGATGGTTTATTCAAATCAATAAACCCACACATTTACAGAAATGATTTGCACAGCAACTATGAAAGACAGCTCCTTAAACGCCGTCTATTGTGGTGATTGCAACTGGTCCATTAAGAACCTCTGGGTGTGCACATCAGTCACTTCCAAAGTGTTGCTGTTAAAAAGGAGTCACGAGCTAATGCCTCCTGAGATGGAGTGTGCTTGACCTTGTCTGAGCTTAGGCATTCGCTCAGAGGGAAACATGCTGCATTTAGGTAAACTACAGGTGAGGTCTACATTATGATCAGAAAACCTGTTTACAAAAGAGGCCATTTTTCTGAGGCCAGATATTTTTATGTGCTTATTTTCGAATAAGGTGGGGAATCTGTTACTTTTTCTCTTGTGTGGTTTAGCTGACATCTCTAGTGATGCACTGAGAACTTTATGGATTTTCACAACGATAACATTTTGTGTTTCCTATGTCAGGATTTCAAAGCATTTTATTAAGAACATGAGTGCGCTCACTGGCTGAAAATGAGGAGTAGGTTGGTCATAAATCGGGGATGGGAGTGGCGGGAGGGGATTCTGCTCACTGGTTTACACTGCTCTCATTCAGTTTTATGGCCCCCTGTGCCTGACATATGGCAGCATAATGGTGTCAGGGACTCTACTCTCATTGTCCTCTTCCTCGAGACAGTGTGGCCTCCTTACAGTGTTTATGAAGTAGGGTGAGTCTCTGGGGAGGCAAGTTCTTTGTTTAGTTACGGAGCCAGGGGGATTGTCCTTCATCTTTATCATTATCTTTAGATACATTGTTGAAAGGGCTGAACACCTTCATGACTGGGCATTCTTTCTTTCACGAACACACATGTCACCAGGCAGAGCCTGTTGGCAGGCATTGGACATTCCGGGACCGGCATCTCCTCTCTCTACACGAAGTCTCTTACAGATGACATGACATCAGATTTTCTGCCTTATGTTAGAACTTTGAAGGCTGGAGGTGTGAAATCTGGCTTCCCCTGAGGCTCTCATGTGAGTCTGAGTGTTGGTTTCACAAGCCATCTATGAAAAGAGTGTATGAACAGACTGTACAGATGCTGCGTCTAGTTCATTGTGCCAAAGAAATTGAGGGTACTTCTGCCACCAGGTTTTCTATTTTAAGACAGCTTATATGTTTCTGCTAGTTTAATTTTTTTACAAGATATTTTGTTGTTGTTGTCGTCGATAAATGACGTAAACCTGTGGTCAGTAAAATGAAACACGGTTCACATGTTCTTTTCTAGCCAGACATCTCAGATTTGCGAAAGGAGTGAAATCCTCCAGCGAAGTCCTGTTTTCACATGGTAAAACACCATTTGAATTTTGAAAATAAATAGGATTAATATCTTCGTCTTTAAAGGATCTTTATTCAAATGCAAGTGACTCATGTCTCTTCTCTCTTCTCCCCCAGCTCCCTTTCCGAGGGATCACCTGCTTGTGAGCCACTGACTCCTGGGCCACACTGCTTGAGATGCCTGTGCGCCACAGTGAGACTAATATCAGGGTACATCTCTGGACCCCACACCTATCATTCTAGGACCCAAGCCTCATCTGTTTCCCCTTCTCCTTTTGGGCATTTTTGGTGTCATAAGATCCCTGATGAGCTAGCCCTCAACTTGTATGTAATGCTCAACATTTTCCTCCCTTCCTGAGATTTCTCTGCCACACATGTGGGATGGTCCTACCTACTGCTCTGGCCCTGGGTCCCTTTTTTGCCTCAGTTGGTTCCAACTGTCACCCCAAATAGAAGGCTCTGGTCATGATCTGATAGAGGTAGGCAGTCAGGCCATTCTAACCCAACATCTTATTTTAGTGAATGGCTCTTTAGATTTTTATTTTTTATTTTTATTTTGTTAGTAGTACTTTATCATCCCAGAGTTCAGACATTAGTCCAGGATAAAACAGGAAGTTCTCATAAGAATCACTCTTTCTGGGGCACCTGGGTGGCTCAGTGGTTGAGCATCTGCCTTTGTGATCCTGGAGTCCTGGGATCAAGTTCTGCATCGGAGTCCCTGTTGCGAGCCTGCTTCTCCCTCTGCCTGTGTCTCTATCTCTCTCTCTGTGTCTTTCATGAATGGGCAAATAAAAGCTTAAAAAAAAAATCACTATTTACTTTGGAGACAAGCCCACACTGCCCTAGACCAAACTTATTCCTTTGGGCTGAGCTCTTTCCCAGGAGAGACCTGGCCTTCCAAACATATCTTGAACATGTCAGAGTAGAGTAAACATAGGTTCCTTGTCAGTGGCATCCCTGATCCCTTAGCATTACTCCTTCATTGATGGGTTAAAGATAGTAAATACATTAAATTTTGAAAAATCTTTATCAATAATAATAATGGTTATTACTATTGATAAATTCTTAAGCTTTTTTTTTTTCACTCTCCTGAATGCTGATCCAGTACTCATGGTTCAAAATATGCATCTTGTGGTATTATTTGTAAACATGCTACTTCTTTACTCAAATGGCCAAGCTGCATGAATACCTTGTCATTGCAAGGTAGGGAGGCAATAGGTCATGAGAAAAAATACTTTTGCAAAAAGTTTGGACACTGCATGTCTAAATTCTCTGGAACTCTGACACAATGGGAAAAAGTTCTATATTGCATATATGACATTTGCTAAAAGATTAAATCTTAAAAGTCCTCATCACAAGAAAAAAGAGTTTTGTTACTATGTATCATGACAGATGTTAACTACACTTCTTCTGGGGATGATTTTGCAATTATAAAAATATCAAATGTTGTATACCTGAAACTGACATGTTATATGTCAATTACACCCCAATGCAATTTTTTTAAAAAGTTCTGGACATTTAGGGATTCAGATAGAATTAAAGAAAAATCAATTAAATCTTAGAGTAATATCAGCTATATATTAACTTGAGAGGAATAATAAATAGGTTATTAATGCAGAAGAGACCTATACTAGGTGACCTTATTTGTCTATTTATACGATGTTTTAAAATATAAAAAGAATAATGTAAAAAATATAGACATTCATATATAACATATGGTATAGGATGTATTTTTGTATGTATATACAATATATAAAACATAAATATATAATACAATTATAATAATATAGTATATAATATAATATAATAATTTGGTACATAATATATAATATAACAACATAGTATATAATAATATAATATATAATATATATTAAGAATATAATATATTTTAAGATAAACAGAGGGCAAAATTCAGAAGGAAAACATAATAATCCCAGAGTTATAGGAAATCAGTCTAAGACATTGGTTGTAAGGAAGAAACTAATATTCTCTTATTTAGCAAATAGTTCTGTAGACAAAGCCCCTAGTTAAAAGGAAACCCTGAATGTAAATTTTTCAGCAGAGACTACTCACTCACCACATCTGTTCTTGTCTTCTTCCAGAATGATAAAACCCCTGATTTTTAGCTAGGTGCATGGCCTCCTGAAATAGCTATATTTACCAGACTTACTTAAAGCTAGTTATAGCCCTAGAAATATAAACAGAAATATCTTACATGATTTCCAGAAAGTAACATTTTAAAAAAGAGAGTGACTGGGGAACCTGGATGGTGTAGTCAGTTAAGTGTCTGCCTTCAACCCAGGTCATGATCCTAGGGTCCTGGGATCAAGCCCCGCATCAGGCTCCCTGCTCAGTGGGGAGCCTGCTTCTCCCTCTCCCTCTGCCCCCACTGCTCATGCTCTCTCTTTCACTCTCTTTTTATCTCAAATAAATAAAATCTTTTAAGAAATTTTTAAAAGAGTGATTCATATCCAGAATATATAAAGAACTTCCAAAAACTAATGACAACAGAAAATAAACAACCTGATTTAAAAAACTAGGCAAAAGACTAAAATAAACATCTACCCAAAGAAGATACATAAATGGCCAATAAGCACATGAAAAGATGTTTAACATCACTGATCATTAGGGAAATGCAATTTAAGACCACAATAACATACCAGAACATACCTATTAGAATGGCTATTATTAAAAAATAAAGAAAACAGAAAATAACAAGTGTTAGCAAAGATGTGAAAATATCAGAAATCTTGTGCATCACTGATGGGAATGTAAAATGGTACAGCCACCATGAAAAAACAATGTGCCAATTTTTCAAAAAATTAGATATAGAATTATCATATGACCTAACAATTCCAATTCTACTTCTAGATACTATATAATAATATGTATATTCTCAAATATATATAATACTATAACATATAACATACATAACGATATATGTAATAATTATATATTGCCCAAGAAATTGAAAACAGGGACTCAAAAACATATTTTTTTACACATGTTTATAGCAGCATTACTCATAGTAACCAAAAGATTGAAGCAACCCAACTGTTCTTTGATAAATGAATGGATAAACAAATTGTGACATGTACATAAAAATGGAATATTATTCAGCTTTAAAGGAGAAGGAAATTCTAACACATTCTACAACATGGATGAACCTTGAAAACATTATGCCAAGTGAAAGAAGCCAGTCACCAAAGGACAGATATTGTGTGACTTCACTTACACGAGTTACCTAAAGTAGTCCAATTAATAGAGACAGAATGTAGAATAGAGGTTACCAAGGGCTGAGGGGAGAAGGGAGAGTGGAGAGTCATTGGCTAAGGAATGGGTAGAAACGTTTGGGAACACGAAAAAGTTATGTTAATGGCTGGTGGTGATGGTTACAGAACAGTGTGAATATACTTAATGCCACTGAACTGTATACATAAAATGGTTAGAATGGTAAATTTTGTTACATATATTTTATCAATCAAACACATCAAAAAAATGTAAAAGGAAGGGCATGTGATTCTGTTCCTTTCTCTTTCTTTGGCTGGAATGCAGACTTGGTGGTGTAAGTTGAGCGGTCATCTGGAATGGTAAGTATGTGTTGAAGATGGTGGAGCAGCAGGACATGAGTCTGGGTTTCTGATCATCACAGAGTTGCCATTCCAGTACCAGGCAACTCACTTTGAGATTCTATTTGAATGAGAAATAAACTCTATTTTGTTTGAGCTACTACTTATTTTTCTATCACTCTTTGCTGAATTTAATCCTATTTTTTAAAGATTTATTATTTATTTATTTGTTTGTTTGTTTAGTTATTTATTTTTATTTGAGAGAGTGGGAGAGAGGGAGAGCATGCTGGGGAAAAAGGGCAGAGGAAGAAGGAGACAGAATTCTCAAGCCCACTCCTCACTGAGCATGGAGCCCATCGCAAGGCTCAATCCCTGAGATGGTAACCTGAGTTGAAATCAAGAGTCAGCTGCTTGACCAACTGAGCCACCCAGTCACCCTAAATTTAATCCTATTTTAACCATCTTCCTACTGATTTGCTTTGCTATAAATGAGTGCCCTTCAAATTTTTGACCAGAATATTTGATCATGCTTTCCACAGTAGTGCGCTATTATCCACTCTGACTATGAGCAACATCCACAAATAAATACACAGGCAATAAGTCCTAAAAGTGATGATTATCATTCTCCTTCACAAAGAGGAGGTGCAATAAAGCAGGTTAGAGTGTATGACTTTAATTGAAGTTTCTCTTGAACTTCTCTGTGATTTGGGTAGATCGTTTCTGTAATTGGTCTCGGTCACTTGTAATTTTAATCTGTTCTTCTGGGATGTCAGCAGTCTGGTCATCCTGGTGTCATTCATTGCTTAATTCTCTCAGTTTTGTAGTTAAGATGCTCATAAAAATATTAAGTGATACTAGAGGCAGTGTCAAGTCTTCAGAAGAACCATTTGAATTTCCAGGCAGTTGGAGATCAACCAAAAGATTGCTCATTTGGGGGCAACAAATGCGGGCACCTTGAAAACAAACATGAAAAGTAAAACTCAATTCTTTGAACAATTTGTCCTCAGATCATTACTTAAAGTAGATTTAAAAATAGCGTGTATTATGATTCATACAAGTTATAAGGTATTTTATTGAGTGCTTGACAGACTATCCATTAACTATTACATATTTAAACCCATAATAACTTAAATTAAAATTGTACCATTGTTTCATTCTGGAGGAGACCAATTGTCATACTCTCAAATCCTTGATGTTTTGCACGTAATTGTGATCACTTCTATAGTTTTGGAATATAATTACCATGCATGAAATACAAATATTTATAATACCTAGTGAAAAAAAAATCCCATTGTCCTTTTCCATGTAAATATTTATTTCTCTATTTGGATTAAATGTTACCTATCAAAAACAAAAAAACTAAGCTTCTGGAAGCCTCAGGGATTCTTTTATGTTTACTTGCAGTGTTCCAGGCAAGCTAACATTTGACCATTCCCAGATTACTAAGTGACTCATTTGGAATCTTGACCAAACAAAGGTACCCAGTCTGGTGATGGCTGGAGTTAGAAAGGTGAGAGGGGAAAGGGATAAGGACACTCCTTTGCCTCCACATCCCATCCCCTCCCTCCCTGAGAAAATGACCTTATCATCAAACTATTCCCTCAACTCTTTAGGATTCCATCTACCTTTTTATCTGCTTCTTTCATCCACCCTTCGCCTCTCCTTTCCAACTCTGGAGGACCAGCTATGTTGAAATTCAAGCTGAATCCTCCACATAACGTATATCTCCTTGTCTCCTCTGAGTCATTGTGCATCTCTTTACCTTCCATCTCTCTTGGCTCGGTCCCCTCAGCTGATAAAAGTGTTTATGCCTCTCCCTTCAGTACAAAAATTTGACCGATTTTTTTCCCCCAGTTCCATACAGTGATCTTGTTGCTACCATCTCTCTGGCTCTTCACAATCAAGCTACTTGAAAGTGTAATCTATACTCACCGTTTCAATTGCTCACCTATCAGCCACTCCTAACCTGGCTTCTATGGCTCCCACTCCACTGAAAGTGCTCTTGACAAAGGTTACTGATGATCTCATAAACACTAAGTCCAATAGGTGGTTTTCTGTCATTATTTTACTAGAGCACTCCGCTGCATCTAGGACTGTCGAATCCCCTTTCCTGAAAACCCTCTTGATTTCTAGATTACCCTTGATCCCTCTTTCTTCTCCTGATTCTGTGTCATTTGACATTTTCCCTCCATCTCTCCCTTAAATATGGTTGTGTTGCCTGGGACTGTATCCTTTGTATTCTCTCTTATTCTCTGCCCTATACCTGGGAAATCTTACCACCCTCACAGCTTTATCTACTGCCTTATCTTTAAGATTTATTTCTCTATCCAGCCCAGACAATGAGGATGGCTCCAGGACCCAGTCTTTCCATTTGGATGTCCCATGGATATCTCCATCTCAACATGTGCGAATTTAGGCTTATCACCAATAAGCCTCCTTATCCTCCTATAGTCCCTCTCTTGAAGTATGATGGTACCCAGTCTTTCTTGCAGCTTCCTCAATAAATAAGATATACTTTCTTACCTTTGGGCTTTTGCACATGCTAGTCCATCTTCAAAGAGTATTCCCCTAGCCCACTCTACTCAGCTAGCACTTTTTGTCATTGAGATCTCAGCTGAAATGCTATGTTTTGTTTATTATTGTATTGACAGAGCCCGGGACATAGTACTCGATATATATCTTGAATGACTGAATGAAACTAGATCCCTGGAAGTTATCTGAAACCCCTTCTTTTTCTCCACAATGCACTAGGTTCAAGAATTCAACT
This sequence comes from Canis lupus baileyi, assembly GCF_048164855.1. Taxonomy (NCBI): domain Eukaryota; kingdom Metazoa; phylum Chordata; class Mammalia; order Carnivora; family Canidae; genus Canis; species Canis lupus. The sequence continues at coordinate 20,196,461 of NC_132843.1, read as the reverse complement.
TCCTGCATTATTATTGAATCAGTTCCTTTGACTTCTTCTAATGTGGGTTCTCATCTGGTTATTGCAGCGGTTTTCCTGCTTGTCACACTGTCTCTAGGCATATTCCTCTCAAATTCATCACTGGAGCCAATATGTTGGCTCCAGAATTTTTCTAAAATATAAAACTGGTCATGCCACTTATCTACTTAAAATACTTCCATGGCTCCCCATCTACCATGATTGTCAAAACTACAAACACAGTAGACAAGAGGTTCATGCTTTGTTCCTTGCTACATCTCCACAGCCATCTCTCACCTCCCATACACTCACTCCCATTTCAGTCTTGCCAAACTTGGCATAGTTCCCCAAATGAGATGTCAGATTTACCCCACTGTGCCTTTGTGCAAGTGCTTCCTTCTGCTTAAATATCCAGTTAGAAAGTTAATTTTTAAAGCTCTTCTTAGGTTTTACTTCCTCATGCAGAACTCTCTTGACTCCTTTAGACCAAGTGAGGTGCCCCTCCTCTATGTTTTCATAGAATCTTCTGCATAATTCTTTATTTTAATGTGGGCTAGAAACTCCAAGGGGTCCTTGGATACTGACACATATGTACTTTTGAAGGCTGAAAGTCCTGATGTTACCCTATAGCAATTTTACCTCTCCAACTAAATTTATTTCCTTTGAGATTTTTATGATTTGTAAGGTTTAATGATAAAATCTTCTCACATTTTTCAAGGCTGTTTTCCATTACTACAGACTGAATACTTTCAGTCTGCTGGATGTTAAATATCAAAATAGAAGAAAGACCTAGTACTTCTCCCTGGAGCATGGCTCTGCGTTTCCTTTGTAAATGTACTCATTCCTCATAGCTGTACTCTTATGGGCAATTTTCTTTCCTTATATGTTCTCCTGGGATTGCATTCTGTACCTGCTTGGGAAAGAGAACACTGTGGCACATGGCAGTGTTTCGAGAGCTGCCAGGAGAAATAAAAGAGATACTTCACCGAGCAGTTATGCCAAAAAGCACCTCCAACCATGTGTTGGGACTCTGATCTGATATGCTTCTTTTCAGTGCAAAAAAAATAGAGCTGAGCAGTGGGCCTTACTTCACTTCACTCATTCATTTATAGTTCCCAAATAATTATGGCACTACTCATTGCTGAGGATTCAAAAACAAATAAGGTAGAGCTCTTTTCCCTATATGACTTACAGTTTAGTAAGTAGAATAGGTAAGTTTTTTAAAAAAATGCCTGCAGAAAGGTCAATGATAGACAAAAAATAGTCCCCAAAGGCAAGCTGATCAATTTTAAGCAGTAGAGAGAATCAGGAATGAAAGATGATAGTTTTGGTTTCATCCATATAGGTTTTGAAGTGCTTATGTGACATTCAGGTGGAACTGGTGCACAGGTAGATGGCATTACAAGCATGATACTCAAGAGATGATCCTATGCTGATAGTATAGATTTGGGATTCCCCAGGGGAAAGAAGTTATTTGAGGCTGTGAAAAAAACTGATAGAAGATTAATGGCAGCAATATTTAAGGGACATTAGATGGGGGAAATAGTGATCTCAGAAAGAACTTGAGCTGAGGAAGACATTTCAGAAGCTAAAGAAGGATATTTATGAAGAAAAGAGTGGTCACAAGTCAGATGCCAGCAAGAGGTCAATGACAAACATCAAGAAGGGCCCATCAGTTTTAGCCATCGGTGACCACTGTCTCTGAGCATATGGAACAGAATGTGGGACCAGAAGCCAGACTGGGGGCCGATGCAAGGTAAGGCAGTTTAGATTATTTGTCAAGAATTGTGTCTATGAATAGAAGAAGAGCAAAAAGGAGAAGCCAGGAGAAGCATGGCTGGGAGATACCCCATTACACTTAAAAATTTTCAAAGATGTGAGAATGTCTAAATGTTGAGGAAGCTTCACTGGAGTGGAAGAGATTGAAGATACACAAGAGAGAGTGAAGAGCTGATGACAGAGTAAGATCTCAGAGAAATAGGACAAGATTTGATCGTGCTCCCCACTTCACATATGGGGTTGGGCAAGGGAGCAATTCATACGGATACACAGGAGCTCTCAAACACCAAGCATCACAGATGCCCTTACGAAATTTTGCCTGGCCCCTTTCAATTATATCTTGTGTAGAAACCTCAGCAAATGTGATGAATTTATTTTTTAGTTCACATTAGCAAAGAAGAAAAATGTACCCCTGAGTGCCACAGAAGGAGTGCCAAACATTCACTTCTTTAACTAGAACAAATCTCTTTGGTTCTCTCTGGTACTGCCGAGATCACTTAACTGCTGCACTGAGAATGTTCAACCTCCCTCACTTCACTGATCATCCAAAATGAGCTTCCGCTGCATCTCGAGCAAAGCCCAGACTGTCTTTACAGTTCTTAAATCAGACTGAAAATCAGATCACTACTGCAGTATTTATTAAGTGCTCAGACCCCTCTGATCTTTTTCTCTTACCAATAGTCCATAATTCATTCCTAAACAAATGCCCTACAAATCGTGATGATCATAAGTAATTTCATTCTCTCTTTATTTAAAATAAAATCCATAATAGTTTGACCAGCTGGCCATCACTAGTGTACTGTATTTAACCAAGGGTTGATATGCACGAGCATTTGATATCTCTAAATGGTACTAAATAAATGCCTTCTAAATTGAGCAGCATGTTGTATTCTTGTGGATCAATAATATTATAATACGAAGTGAAGATTATGTTATTGTGCCTACTAGAGGGTAAACAGTTTTCTTTCAAGGTAGACATCTGCAGTTGGATGGTCTTGTGACACAGGAGTACAGTGTTTGGGACAGAAAGGGTTTATTGTTTTCTGGGCTGGAATACTGCTGCTTTAGGTTTAAGTCTGGGTATGTCTCTTTCTGGGACTCTCTCCTCAAAACCTCCAGAGTGGGTGAGGTATTCCTCTTCTGAACGCACATCTCACCTGCACACACAGACAACTGCAGTGAAATTGTTGCTTCGTCTGCACCACCCAACTAGATGGTCTTCTTAGCTGTTACAATACCTGGTCCTAGGGCACGCTCTGAGTTATAGCTGCCATTTAATAAAAAGTATTGAATAGTGAAGTGAATGAATGTTTGTCTCCAAATCTTATGATTTTGATTTGGAAAGCCACAAAAATAACATGCCTGATATGGTGAGGGGCTAACTCCCCACTGTGGTGTGTTTTCTGCTGCTTAAAAGTCATGATTCTCTCAGCAATTCAGAGTGGAAGGCTTCCTATCATCTTGTGTCCTTAGAAAATCCCATATTCTCAGAACACCTAAAGGGATAGCTCCTACCTCTCAATTTAGTGGATAATTTTCTCATCCTTTCTTCAAATTTTCATAGCCTTTTGTGCCCTTTCTTTTTTCCTTTCTGGCATTTCTGAGACTCTGAGATGTAATAGTGCTATTTTAAAAAATCATCCTGTTTCCTTACTGGTTTGTAATTCGCTTGAAGAAAGGGATTGCACTTTATTACCTCCAACGGTGCTTAACATTGTGCTTTGCTATAGGTAGTGATTAATAAATAGTGATTATATTGAACTTCATCAGCAACTACCACTTAAATGGGGCAGCAAAATGCTAATGGACTTTGATGTAGCTGGTAGCCATGGACATGGGACCAATGGATGGTGCTAATCACCACCAAGTGATGGTTCCTTGAAACAGCACACTCCTTAGGCTCTGACACAGCCAAGTGCAATGGCCCAGGCCTCCTGCTTGGCAAAGGCTGGTAATGACAGTTAATGTGTCCCAACTGCCAGCCAGTCATTTACTAAGTAGATCAACATGGTGAAAGAAACTCAACCAAATGGCAAGGACCTCAGAGAGACTTAGGCACTTTCTAAGCTAACACTTCTTGGAGGAAAACAAATCCCAATACTCCTTAAATAATAGAATTTCATTAAGAATTGAGATTTCTCGGGGTACCTGGCATTGACAAGTGACATAGGATTGAATAAAATAAGTGAGAAACTTATAGGATTTTTTTTAATGACAAAAATACCCATTATAGCCAAATAGATAATCTTACCATAACATGTAAGATTAAATAGTCAAATATCTACGTATATGAAAAAGGGATGGGACAAGGTATATTCAAAGTCAATGCTAAATATTGCCTTTTGTCACATCATGCTCCTTAATATATTTAAAAAATGTAAGAGTGCATTCCACAGCAACAATTGATTCCAGCAATGCTTAAAAGATAGCTTAATGTGTTATCTTTTCATTTGCTAAAAAAAATCAGTCATCCTATAAAATTATTCAACATCTATAGGATTTATGAAGCAGAAGAAAACAGCCTTTCTAGTTATAAAAGGACTAAGAATACAAAGATTAGCCAGCCCATCATTTATCACACTTAATAAATTAAGGTGATTTAGAGAACTGTGGGGTAGAAAACATTTCCTGCCAAACACTAATACTAATTTTCGGAAACCTGAAATTATTTAGGAGATAAAAGTGTTGATATCTCAAATTCTGATTATGTGGAAGCAATCATATTAAGAAACGATGTCTATATTAGACTTTGAGTTCAAAATACAAAGGAAATATTACAATTAAACTCCAAGTTTAATGATTTCTATTATACCTAGAAATTACACAGGGATCTATGATTGTTGAATTAATTGTAGTAGACAACAAGCTGGTTAAAAATTCTTATCTATAAGAAAAAGTGGTTAGTTTTAAAGTATCACCCTCAGATTATTTAATTACAAAAGAAAAACCCTTACAGTAGAGAAATCTAGTGGACAGCACACTAAATGATGAAACCTAACATTACCAATAATGGACAAACACATACACATTATCTTAACAAAACTGTTTAACCTTGGTCTAGTCATCAGGAAGCAATAAAGCAAATCCAAGTTGAAGGACATTCTTCAAAATGATTATCCTATACTCTTCAAAGATGTCAGGTTCATGAAAGACAAAGAAAGATGAGAACTCCTCTAAATTGAAGGGGAACAAAGGATGTGACAACTAATTGCAATGTGTGATACTTTACTGGATTCTGGATACAAAACCCCAGAAAGCTCTAAAGGGCATTACTGGGACAACTGAAGAAACAGAACTATGGATTGTATATCTGATGATATATGTGTATCAATGTTAAATATCCCAGGTGTGACAATTAAATTATGGTTATAAGGAAAGATGTCTTTGTTTTAAGATGACATATTTGAAGTGTAATTTAGTCTCAAACTGATTGATTAAGAGAGAATAGATAGAAAAAAAATTAGCAAAGTGTTAACAATTAGTGAATCTAATCTAAAATATATACTGTATTTGGGCATTCATTGTACTATATATATTTTTCAACTTTTCATAGACTTGGTATTTGTCAAAATATAAAGTTAGTAGAAAAAAGACTCAGTGGTGGTCAATCCTAAGTTTGAATAAAAATCACCAGAGGTATTTATTAAAAATGTAAGTTTCTGAGCTCTAGTCTCATATCCAGTGGGACTAAAGTGGGGTCCACCTGGACAAGAACTATGTAAGAATACATGAATTAGAAGTTTCAGCTTTCTAGAATAAATTAGAAGTTCCAGCTTTCTAGAATACTATTTACAAATATATTACTGTTCTCTTGATTTGGTTCTTTATCTCCATCCCCTCACCAAGCTGCCATCAAAGCCAACAAAAGGGCAGCCCGGGTGGCCCAGCGGTTTAGCGCTGCCTGCAGCCCAGGGTGTGATCCTGGAGATCCCGGATCGAGTCCCACATCGGGGTCTCTGCATGGAGCCTGCTTCTCCCTCTGCCTGTGTTTCTGCCTCTCTCTCCTCTGTGCCTCTCATGAATAAATAAATAAAATCTTAAAAAAAAAAAGCCAACAAAAATGGGAAGGTGAATACACATTTCTGGGTTTACTGGTCTGGGACCATCCTATTTCCAATGAATGCAAGTCCTAGGTGAAAATTCTAGCCTGTCCACTATCAATGGGGTGAGGTACTTTCCTGTTTTGTGTACAGGCTTTCACCTGCTGGTGGCCCTCCCAGTTATCAGCAACAGTCTTGAGTCTTACCTTTTAAAAAAAATATATATTTTTTTATTTTTTATATTTATTTTTTTTATTTTCTTATTATTTGTTTGTTTTAAATTGATGACTCTTACCTTTTGGGGAGTGTGGTTGAGAAAGCTCAAACACCAGTATAGCTGGCATGTAAATGTCCTTTGAATTGAGCCAACTTTATCTAATTTGGGTTTTATTAAGTTCTATACATTTTTAAAGTGAAGATGTCATTGACACAGCATACAATGCACTCATGCAGTATATAGTTTAAAAGTGATTTTTCTCACATTTACCACATTGTACAAGCATCACCACTAATTTGAGAACATCTTCATCACCACAAAAAGGAACTACTTACTAGTAGTCTGGGGGTGCCCGGGTGGCTCAGTCAGTTAAGCATCTGCCTTTGGCTCAGGTCATGATCCCAGAGTCCTGAGATGGGGCCCCACATTGGGTCCCTGCTTAGTGGGGAGACTGCTTCTGCTCCCTCTGCTCCTCCCTCCTGCTTGTGTGCTAGCTCCCTCTCTCTTTCTCAAGTAAATAAAATATTAAAAGAAGAAAGAATCTCTCTATTAGTAGTCAAACCCCATTCCCCACTCCCTCTAGCTTCTGGCAAATGTAATCTACTTTTTCTGTCTCAGTGGATTTGCTTACTCAGGACATGATATATAACTAGAATAATACAATGTGTGGCCTTTTGTGTCTAGTTTCTTTCACATAGCATGTTTTTAAAGTTCATTTATGGCATAGCATGTGTCAACTAATCGTGTTTTAATCATCAAATAATATTGTATAAATATGATACATTTTTTATCTATTCATTACTTGATGCACACTTGTTTTTTCCCATTTTATGACTGTTCTGAGTAATATTACTATGGATATCTGCATAAAAGTTTTTGTGTGGACGTATGTTTTCATTTCTCTCAGTTAAACTTATCCAGAAGTGGAATTATTGGGTCATATGGTAGCTGCATGTTTAATTTTTTGAAGAACTGGCAAATTGTTTTCCAAAGTGTCTGCACCATTTTATATTCCCACCAGTAACACGAGGGTTCCAGTTTCACCATATTCTTACCAACACTTGTTATTTTCTGTTTCTTTTGTTTTTATATAACCATCCTACTGGGTGTGAAATAGTATCTCATTGTGTTTTTGATTTGCATTTCCATGATGATTAGTGATGTTGAGCATCTTTTTATACACTTATTGGCCATCTATATATCTTCTTTGAAGAAATACCTATTTAAATCCATTCCCCATTTTTAGATTAGGTTGTTTATCATTGATGTCATTGAGTTGTAAGAATTCTTTCTACATAGGATATTAATCTATTTTTCATTTTGTTGCCTGGGCTTTCAGTGTTAAATTCAAGAGGTTATTGCTAAATTCAATAGCATGTAGCTATTACCCTATGTTTTCTTTTAGCTCTTACATTATGTCATTAATCCATTTTGAGTTATTTTTTTGTATATAAACCAAGTTAAAGTCCAACTTCATTTTTTGTCTGCAGGTATCCAGTTTTCCCAACACTATTTGTTAAAAATACTGTCTTTTCTCCATTGTATGATCTTGGCACTCTTGTCAAAAATCACTTCACCACATATGTATTCATTTCTGGGATCTCTATTCTATTCTGTTGGTCTATATGTCTGTTTTTAATCCAGTACCACACTTTTTGCTAGTATTTTAACTTTGTACTAAAGTTTTGAAATACGAAGTGTGCGTCCTCCAATGTTATTCTTCTTTTTCAAGATCCTTTTGGCTATTTGGGGTCCCTAGAAATTCCATATAAATTTTTAAAAAGTTTTTATTTAAATTCCAGTTAGTTAACATACATTGTAATGTTAGTTTCAGATGTACAATTTAGTGATTCAACACTTCCATGCAATATCAGGTGCTCGTCACAAGCGCATTCCTTAATCCTCATCACTATTTCACCCACCCCACCCACCCACCATCACTTCTGGTAGCCATCAGTGTGTTCTCTGTCATTCAGAGTCTGTTTCTTGGTTTTTCCCTCTCTTTTTTTCCCCCTACAATAATTTTTGTTTCTTAAATTCTATATATGAGTGAAATCATATTGTATTTGCCTTTCTCTGGCTAACTTATTTTACCTAACATAATACTCTCTAGTTTCATCCATGGATTTTCTTATAACTGAAAAAAAAGTCATTGGAGTTTTGGTAGGAATTGCATTGAATCTGTAGATTGCTCTAGAAAGTATTGTTATCTTAACAGTGGAAGTCTTCCAATCCACAACGATGGGGTATCTTTCCATTTGTTTGTGTCTTCTTTAATTTTTTCAGCATCATTTTATAATTTTAAGTTTTAAGTATTTTGCCTCCTTGTTTAAATTTATTCCTAGGAACCTTTTTGGTGTTACTATGGTCTGAATGTTTTCATGTTTTCATGTTTTAACTCTGCTCCCCAGTGGAATGGTATTTGGAGATAGGGCCTTTGGGACGTAATGAGGTCATGAGGGTGGAGCCTTCATGATGAAGTTAGTTCCTTTAAAGACAGAAACAAGAAAGACCTTCCATCCTGTTTCTCTGATCTCCACCATGTGAGGACACAGCAGGAAGACAACCAACTGTGAACCGGGAAGAGAGCTCTCACCAGAACACAACCATACCAACACCCTGATCTCATATTTCCCAAGCCTCCAGAACCAGGAGAAATAAATGTTTGTTGTTTCAACCACCCAGTCTATGATATTTTTGTTATAGTAACCTGAACTAAGAGAGATACCACTCTGAACAATGGTGCTATTGCTTTCTTAGTTTTCTCTTTGATTGTTCGTTATTATTGTGTAGGAATGCAACTGATTTTTGTGTGTTTAATTTTAATTTTTCCTGCAACTTTGTTGAATTCATTTATTAGTTCTTACAGGTTTGTGTGTGTGTGTGTGTGTGTGTGAGTGTATACGTGTGTTAATTTTTAGGATTTTCTACATATAAGATCATGTCATCTGCAAACAGAGATGATTTTCCTTTTTCTTTTCCAATTTGGAAGCCTAAACTTTGATTTTTAAGCCCAAGTTTTTTGGTGATAAAAATGAAATGACTGTCCACATATCCATTTCTGTTTTGAAGTTATGCTTCAAGTCTTACACATAATTGTGAAAAGAGAGGCTTTGCTATGTCCTGCGTATTTTCAACAAATGGACAAATTATTAGTAAGTACTCAGTAGTACCTGATGTTTTTGTCATCCACAAGACCAGGTCCAAATTTGGGCAATGACATTTAAAGTCAACTGATTTAACCTCTTTGACTAGCAGGACTGACTTGGAAAAAGAAAAGAAAATCTTATTTTACTACCTACATTTCTCTGGCTCTGGGCTAGATCTATATAATTGATTCTTTCGCATTGACTGTTGACAATTTGATCGGTTCTTTGTGTCCAACATTAGTGACAGAACCCAAAACAATTTGGCCTACAAATATTGAACTTGGTCATGCTATGAAATGTAACTCACATCAAGCAGCCATATAACAATTCAACCACCAAACCATTAGTTTTGAGGAAGGAAAATGAGACTGAAAAATAGCCGTTTGAGTGATGGGGCAAATTCTTCCAGGTCAATTCCATTTGGAAAACATTCTCCCTCCATCTAAAATCCAGGGTTCCGTGAAACTTTCCAGAGCAACAATAGAAACATAGTGAATTTGCATAGCCAAGTGAATGTTATGTGTGTGAAAGTTGTATCACAACAGGCAATAAGCACTTAGTCCATCCAGGATGCTGATGTTGGGGAAATACGAAATAAAACAAAAAATAAAAGCAAGGATAACAAAAATGAGAGAAATCAAACTTCAGGTGTCTCACTTGTGTGCTCAATACTGAAAAGCTCCGGGGATCCCTGGGTGGCTCAGCAGTTTGGCGCCTGCCTTCGGCCCAGGGCATGATCTTGGAGTCCCAGGATCAAGTCCCAGGATTGAGTCCCTGCATTGGGCTCCCTGCATGGAGCCTACTTCTCCTTCTGCCTGTGTCTCTGCCTCTCTCTCTCTCTCTCTCTCTCTCTCTCTGTCTCTCATAAATAAATAAATAAAATCTTTTTAAAAAGTACTGAAAAGTTCTGACCTCTAAGGATCCTGTGGACAGGTGTGGCGAGAGAATCTAAAAACTGTTACTTTCTTTGACCCCAGAAAATGAGAAAACAAGTTTTCTAACTTGAAAAATAGCACAAGCAGTGCTGTGTGCTTATGTTATAACTCGTTAGCAGGTAAGGTAGAGGATTTATGCTTTAAGAAATTTGGCTTTTTCAACATAGGAAATAAGAAGGGCTTATTGCTACTACCACTGGTCTGGCAGGATTTAACTAATCAGCATCTGAAAGAAAATCGTTCTGGTTTGAATTTTCCAAGTACCACTGAAAAAGGGGCTTGTTTATTATAGTAATTATGCTATCAGCATACATTTAAAGAAAACTGCTGTGGGAAATTTGATGAAAAGGGGCTTCAAGCTTTCTTTGGACACCATGATTTAAGCTTCCTTTTAGCAGGGCAATCTACAAAAACCTGAGGCTGCAAAGTGGCATTTTTCCACCCATCTAAATTCATGTTGAGTATTAAGCACTGGTAGGGTCTGAAATGACGAACAAACAGTCACTTAGACAGCACATATTGCAGAAATATCCCATAAAGATGTAAGAGTCTGCATTAATCATCTGAGTGGGACAATGGGTGACCTTTTCTAATAAGAACTGGAGCATCTAAAGTGAGCATTAAATTTCACTGCAGTCCTATTTGCTGTCTCTCTGTGGCATTCATCACTGCTGAGATGTAAATGTCCTGAGACTGTTGGAATCTGACAATCATACTTCATGGAGAGGGAATGTTCTGAAGAGCACAGGAAGCTTGTTCACCCCCAAATTTTGGCACCCTTAGGGCCATTATGGCTTCGTTTCTCTTTCATTATGAAAGCAGAGCAGCTGTTGAGCGAGCAAGGTTAACAAACCTTGGAAAAACATTAAAGTTAATTTGTTTTTAGGGCTTTCCTAAACCCAGAAGTTGGAAGAAGATTATTTTATATGGACCCATTAGTCTTTCAATAGTCAAATCTGCAGAGCTACTTATAAGATTTACTCTTTGGGTTTTAAGTAGATATTATCAAGGGTGGGCATCTGTTTAACTGGCATTTGGAGTCACTAGGGGCGGATGGGTTGGCCTAAAAAGTGCTTTGGACTAATGACCTGTTCAGAGACTGGAGACTCATGAAATCTCAGCTCAACTCCTGACATTTAAAAAGGCTTTGAAATTAACTGGTGAGCGGGGTCGATGTTTATATAGAATCAAAACAACTGTGGAGAAAGGAAAAGTAAGTATAAAAGGTTACTTGGGTGAATTCAAACTTTTAATTTAAAATCAGTGAATTTAAGTCAACTGAATTTGAGCAGGCAGTTTGGAAATAGTCAGTCACATCTGCTTTTTAGCTACCCAAAAGCTGTGTGCTCTGCCCTGAACCTCAATTTCTTTACCTTGGGATTGTTATAATGAGTGTGACCTACAGATTTAACCTGAAGACTAACTATAGTAAAATAATCCGATTAACTCTAATAAAGTCCTCCAATCTCACATTTACATGGTTGGCGATGTACGCAAATGATATTGGGGCCTTTACAAATGGTCTGGAATGATCAGGAATTTTCAAGAAACTCTAAGAGTTCTTTAAATAGAATAGGTGGAGTATTTTCAAACCGAAGTGATTACATCTTAACTGGTGAAATTTTAGGACTGTGGCAGATGGACAAGAAGGAAGATATTTTTTAGGAGACTGGTCCGCTGCTACTTAAAACATACTGGTTGAGGTTAAATATTCCAAATTTAAATTCTAGTCTAAATGCTGTCTATGTAAATCAATAATTTTCTTTATTGTGGGCCATGAAGCAGTATCATCTGTTTCTAGGTTAGGAGTCTAGAAGCTCGGTGGCTGATAGACGAATGGTGGTCGACATACCCACCAGAGAATTGGAGATAAAGGTCAATGCAGAGGAAAAGGCTGGGTCTGAGTCTATGAAACTTGAGATTTGGAAGGACAGAATTTTTTTTCTAAAGCTTTAGTTATTTATTCATGAGAGACAGAGACAGAGAGAGAGAGAGAGGCAGAGACACAGGCAGAGGGAGAAGCAGGCTCCCCACAAGGAGCCTGACATGGGATTAGATCCCAGGACCCCAGGATCATGCCTTGAGCCAAAGGCAGATGCTCAACCACTGGGCCACCCAGGTGTCCCTGGAAGGACAAAATGTTTGAAGCACTAAGGACCAAAGGGCTGTATTGAGAAGCCCACATCCAAAGTCATGAGACCTGTGGGAAACTGGGCATAGCCTGGAATTATCACCACCCTATTGTGCTCTATTTAAAGCTAGTTTACCTCCCTGTCCTCCAATCCGTTAATGGCCTCAGATGTTTTGCTACAGGCAGAGTGGTTGGAGGTTCCAGAACTGTGAGATTTTACTGGGTCCTGGGTCCTGTCAGGCAACAGGTTCCATCTCAGATAGGGTGGGTAGTAGCCTCGCACACACAAAATGCTGAGCACAGTGTCTGTCACATAATATAAATTCAGGGAATCTTATTATTCTCAGAAGAAAGAGAATTGGAGGGATTTCATAATTTCCACTAGGCATTTGAGCACTCACATGTCTGGGCATCTTGCAAGGTCAGGAAGAGCTCTGTGTTGAGTACTCACTGCATGTTGTCCCAAGGGCTTTCCCAGGAGAAGGATCTGTGATAGCAGGAAACCAACTATCATTTATTTTTAAATTAAGGGGGCAAAAATACAAATATTTTAATTTAATATTTACATTTGTCAGGGAGCAAGATTCCTGGTCTTGCTCATGGTCTCAGTCCCCTTCAAAGGTTCCTCCTAGCTGGACTAAGAATCAAACTGACATGAGACAGATTAACAGGAGAAAATAAAATTTAATAGCATATATCTGGTGAATTTATGCAGACATGGAAATTCTGAAGACAGTCGGGCACAGTGAGTATCATTTTGAACTAAGGAGAAAGGGGTAGGGGTCTGGGACTTCAAGGGAAAAGAAAATAATTCATAGGCATAAGAAGAAGAGCAGATGTTTGTTATTCAAATGTTTATCCTACTGTACAGATAGGTCATTCAGATAAAATTCATATCTGCTAATAACCATTATTCTGGGAAAGACCCCCAATTTAGATTCTTCTATGTAGTTAAGGGAGAGGCAAAAAGTTTCTCTTGAGCCTGTAGGGTCTCAATTGTCTTCAGCTCAAAATAATCTTCACGCCAGGGCATCTGGTGTCTCAGATAGTTAAGCATCTGCCTTCGGCTCAGATCATGACCTCAGTGTCCTGGAATCTAGTCCTGCATCAGGCTCCCTACTCAGTAGGGAGCCTAGCTTCTCCCTCTCCCCACTGCTTGTGCATGCCCTCTCTCTCTCAAATAAATAAATAAAATCTTAAAAAAAATAATCTTCATGTTGAAGTGGCCCATTTTGGGGTGGCCTGCCCTTGGCACCCATACATTTTTGCTTAATGAGTTCAAAGAGGGAAGGGAAGCAATTATAAAAATAACAAAAGCAAAAAAATATATTTTTGACATTGAAGAGCAATGGTAGAGGTACTCTACCTTTTCTGGTTCACAAACTTTGTGTCAGAACTGTGTTAGTGACTTTAACTCATTGAATATTCTCACTTTAAGCCTAAAAAGGTAGTAGTATTATGATCACTTCGATTAAACAGAGAGCTTAAATAATTTTTCCAAGATCCTAGAGCAAAATCAAGACTCAAATCCAAGCACTTTAGCTCTGGAGTCGACATTCTCAATCCCTATGCTAAGTTCCCTTTTGCTTGTCTTCGTCATTCTCAATGCTACTTAGTTTTTATAGATTTGAATGTTGCCATGATGCTTTGTATCATGAACATTCCCATGGAAATATAAAAACCACCTTTGTTAACCAGAAGTGAACATGACTAACATTGACAAATACAATCTGCTCTCAACTTGTTGGAATCAATTTATGTAAATTAGACATAACCACAATGTCTTTAGAAGGAACTCATTCATTAACTTAACAAGTACTCATTGAATGTCCACTACATGGCAGGCATTAAGCTAGATATACAGAGATGTGTGGTGTGGTAAAGGCCATCCAATAGCCTCATCTGACTCTTTGGTGACATCTCTGAAAAGACAGCATCCATTGAAATATTCTGAATTATCAAGTGTCAATTCATCCTAGAGCTAAACATTAGGGCCTCAAGAGGCTGCCTACTTCTGATAGGAACCAGTAAAACAAATAAGCAAAAATATAAATATCAGTTTACATATTATGTACAAATAGCGCATATGCACTCATATAAAGGAAAAAAAATTTGAAAAGATCAACCAAATTACAGGGGAGGGGGAAAAATGTTTAAATTTATCCCTTTGTAGTATTTCTACCTTAGCAATAGCACTTTGGGAAGAATGCCTAGGAGGGGAGGAGTGGGGAGGGAGAGTGGGGAAGGAGTGGTATTTGAAAAGAAAACAATGATTTGATGTAAATCAATCAGCAAGCAAGTATAGAAACGTGACAAGAGTTTTGGTCAAAGGTTTTATGCCCCATGCTTTCAATGACCTCTGAAAGCACAGTATCAGACAATTGGTTGGAGAAAGAGTGAAGGTTGCAGTTCTATTATATAGTAATTTCATGTCAAACTGGAATTAATTGTCCAGTCCCTTTGTGCTTTTGATAGTTGTGGTCAATGAATTGATCTGACACTGAAAATTAATGCCTGCCATATATTTTGTGTGAAATGATGATACTATGCTCACCAAGTTGTCAAGGCAGGCTGTTACCTTCACTGAGAAGTCTCTCTGAAGATTAGCTTTTATAAAAAATTGAAAAGTCCATCTGTTTTATCAATCAACCATACTTTCTATTCAGCAGTGAAGTTCTGGGTACTCAGCCAGAAGATCAGAGTTATCCTGAGTCCCAGGTAAAGCATAATGGAGGCTATTTACATGTGGCACTTTGATGACAGCTAAGTTAGAACAACAATGGAGAACTGATGAAATGGGCCATGCTCTCTCAGCCAGCAGCCATACAGAATAGTCTGTTTAGGAATTTGGGAGGTTGCAAAATTCAGATTTTGTTTGTAATTGACATATAGTAGGTGTACATATTAATAGTTAAATCTTAAGATGGACTCAAGTTGGATTTTTTTTTTTTTTAGAAGAGGGAACTTTTCTGCAAAACGTAATACACCATTCTTGAACAATGTTAGGGACCAATGAGGTAATATATGTAAAATGAAATTGATCGTTCCAGGAGAAAAAAAAAACAACGAACTCATCTAAAGGCTAAGTACTCTGTATGTCAATTTTTACCTGATCTTTTTGTTAATGAAGCAAATTAGCACCATTAAAAAAAGTCGACATTAAATAGCAAGTCCTTTATTTAACAGATGCAAGGTATTTTTTGGCTAGAATAGAGAAAATTTAAGACTCAAAGTCATAAAGCAGATAAGCATTCCATTTAATAGTTTGAAATATATTAACTATACTTTGTTTTTACTTTACATTTATTTTGTTTTCATTGAAAAAACACACAGTCAGCTGAAATACATTCTCTTGGATAATGATAAGTATAATTATTATTTAATATGTACTTGATAATCAACATCTATGCAGGATACAAATCTTTAAATAGTAAGCTGAATATTTACATCTTCTTTTACTTGTGTCTACTAAGGACATTATATATATACATATGCACACACACATATACACATATACACAAATATTCTTGTATAGTATAGTTTAAAATGTATTTAAATTTTTTAAAGACATTGATTACTTTTTAAGAAGCATGATTTTCTCCTGTTTGCATTATGCATTTTAAAAATCTTTTATACATGTTGCTGCTTCGCTAATTACAGATTGGCAAGTGATCAAGAGAACTAATAAGAGCATGCAGATTTCTTTTAAAAATTCTGTTGTAATGTTAATAAAAGGGGTAAAGTTACAATGTCAATTGAAGAACTGTTTTCTTTTCCAGACACTTGTTCTTAATGATGACTTATACTTGAGGAAGACGGATACTGTTCTTTCCTAAAGAACTCATTTTTTCCCCCATGATGGCATTTTGAAGTCTATGATTTGTCAAAACTCTCAGCAGGAAATATAATGGCTAAGCATGGCTTAACATGTCATTTATTCAAGTAACATGGTCTCAGTTCTGTGGGTGATAGAAATTCTCAGTCCCTGGTTTACCCTTGGCCACCATTTTAGTCAATGATTACAATGAAAGAATGAAGTTTGTACTTGCAGAAGTGATTTATTCTGGGTGAAATTCAGTGTCACCTTGTTTTATCCTTAGAGAATAGTGATTCCACATCATCCGGTAAGGACAAAATGACATTACCAATCACCAGTACCTTAATTACTTTCCCATATGTGGAAAGTAGGCTCAACTGCCTTGCCGTATATGGTGAAAGTTTCTAGGGAAAATACACAGATGAAAAAAATATACATGTTTCCAAATATTTTTGAAGAGCCCAGCCCAAATTGTAATGCCCAGTGTAAAGAAAATGGTAGCCTTACAGAAATCATAGATTAGTCCAGGTATTTGCATGAGTACGCTGTAAGATATAGGCATTGGTAGCTGGATGGAAATCATATGAATGGAAATAAAGTCATCAGATTTGAGTTCCTGCCACTCAGAGGAAAGGCCACCAGGAATGAACTTTTCCCCACAATGTGCTATTTGACACAAGTCCTTTATCTTGGTTTCATGGGATGTGTACACCACTTCTTTACATTTTGTTTCCTAACCTTTCTCTCTTAGATCATACCATATCTTCCAGAAGTCTACATGTCTTTTGGTCACAATTTCAAAGACCCCAGTTTGAAATGTAAACAGTATACAATTTTCCCCAAGTGCTATGTTCAGCATCTACCTAAAAATTTAAAACCTCAAATCTTGTTAAAATATTCTTCAACAATCCTTTGAATAGTTGATGAAGAACAGTGCAACATACTTGATTTGATATATGTAACCTGCAGATATTTTCAAACTTTCTATGAGTCAATGTTTCCCTATGGCCCTCAACTAATTATTTAATACTTTTCTCCAGGATTTAAAGACCTTGCCATCACCCACGTTGCTTGGGTATCTTTGTAAATGGTCAGAAAACCCTCAAAATCATTCCCCTAGTCCTTTCTTATGTTGCACTAGTGCATGATAACTATGTAAAGCTTGATTCCATTCATTGCTTGCAGTACCCACTCACTTGAGTGGTATTTCAGAGGAACTTCCTAGACTATTTAAAATGCTACTTTCTTTTCTGTCTCAATACTTTTATTATATATTTACTATAGACTTTGGAATGTGAAATAGTAAAGGTTTCTTGTTTAATTTAAACTTTGAACACTATCCACATACAAAATAATATGGTTTTTCTCAACTTTGATTTGTCAAATTATACAGGAATTAGCCCAGTTAAAACAGCAGTTTGCTTTTTGTGGAATTAAAGGAAATCCCTGTGGGTGCAGGCATCATCTGCTGAATAAGCAAGTTAATATAGAGGAAAGAGCACAGGGGTCAGATTACCTGGATTCAATTAAATTTGGCTCTGCCTTTTCCTGTGTAGGCAATCTGAAGCTAAATTTATTACCCTGTTGTAAAGCCTGGTTTCCGCATTTTAATAATGATGATAATTATATTATCAAGTCCATAGAATTAATTGGGAAGTTGAATGAGATACTGCCTAAAAAAAATCAGTTGTATGAAAAAGTGCCACATAAATATTGTTCCTTTTGTTTTTAAGATTTTTTTTTAATATGCAGGTTGGAGAACAAAGCAATGTAATGAGTTTGAATAGTTATATCCCAAATGGCTTCTTCCTCTAAGTTGTTCATATGGCCTTATCACAGAGCAATTTAGAAAGAGCCGCTGAGGAATAGAGATGTCCCTCCCTGTACATGTGGACCCTTCTTGTACATGACTAGTTCAGGACTCAGGTAAAGCTGTATGTGTAGGTTTTATTTGTTAAGTTTCCAATAAGTGACCTGGGTAAAAGTTATGAGTGATTTTTCTATTTCAGAGTATATTCAGAATAGGACCAGGTCCTCCCAACTGAGCTATTTATCACCAGTCTTCATTCTGCTCCCCCGTCTCCCATCTTATTTCCCCACAAGCAGAATATCTCCATAGTGTATAACTGAGACCTGAGTAGCTGAATAGCTATTCAGAAATAGAGTATAAAGACTCCAATCCCATGCACTGTGTTTTCTACATCAGAGTGATACTTCCTAATTGTTGCTCACATGCCCGGGGTCATATAATAGGAGTGCTCTCACTTTCTTTACACATGTATGATCACCACCCCTGCTGTTAGATCTCCACTCTTGCCATGTGGCTGTGTCATCTGAAGCAGTATTTACTGAAGCCACTGTCAGCTGCCCCATGGCTTAGCCCTGATGCTTGGTTCCCCGTTACCTTGGGACATTGGATAGGTTGGTCACACCTTTCTTTCACAGACTCATCTTGGTTTGCCTCGTAATTACTAGTATTTCCTCTCAGGGTCAGTTCTTAGTCTTCTTTTCTCATTGCAGAAAGAAATACTCGATGAGATCATCACCTCCCAAGGTTTTAACTGGCACTTAAACAACCATAATTCCCAAATACTTGTCTCCAGAGCACTGCTGTGTATTTCACTGTCTGACAGGCAACTACAAACCCAACATAATGCTAAAATTCAAGCCTTCTTATCTTCCTCACTCCTTTGCAAAAAAACAAGAAAACTAGAAAGAAGAAAGAAAGAAAGAAGAAAGAAAGAAAGAAAGAAAGAAAGAAAGAAAGAAAGAAAGAAAGAAAGAAAGAAAGAAAGAAAAAGAAGAAGGAGGAGGAAGGAAGGAAGGAAGGAAGGAAGGAAGGAAGGAAGGAAGGAAGGAAGGAAGGAAGGAAGGAAGGAAAGAAGGAAGGAAGGAAGGAAGGAAGGAAGGAAGGAAGGAAGGAAGGAAGGAAAGAAGGAAGGAAGGAAGGAAAAGAAACTTGCCATCTCTCTTATAATTTCTGTTTCAGTTATATCTCTTTTCACCCAATCTGGGAAGGCAGAAAATGTAAGAAAATCTTTGCTTCCCTATGCTCCTTTACTCTGCATAATGATCACTCAGGGCACGCCTGTATTGCCCGTTCAGTAATGTCTCTTTAATCCACCCATTCCTTCCACCACCACTGTCCATTGTCTAGTGTGGGTCCTCGTCAGCCTCGTACCTGTGGTCACATCAGGTGTCACATCTAATACCTCACCCATCTCTTCTTCCTTCCATTGCCTTCTGCACAGCCACCTAACTTGTCTGTCTAAAGCAAAAGCCAACTGTGTCATTCCTTTTCTGCTTAAAAACAAAACTCAAAATAAAAATGACTTATTCCATGTCCCCTTGAGGTAATAGTTCATTTTTAAATTCAGCAGAATTCTTTCAGAGAGTCTCTTGTACTCAAGACCTCTACTTCCTCTGCTTCTCGCTCTCTCTCTCTTTCTTTTTAAGGATTTATTTCTTTATTTTGGACACACACAGAGAGAGAGCATGAAAGTATGAGTAGGGAGAGGAGTGGAGGGAGACAGTCATTAAGCAGACTTCCTGCTGAGTGAGGTGACTAATGCGGGGTTGGATCCGTGACCCATAAGATCACGACCTGAGCCAATACCAAGAGTCAGACGCTTAATCCACTGAGGCACACAGGCTCCTCACCTCTGCTTCTCTGCCTTTCTTTTGATTTTACTCTAATTTCTCACATCCAGCAATCCACTAAAATCTCTCTGGTCAACAAAAGAGTGACTTCTGTGTTGCTGTTCAAAGTTATTTTGGTTTTCATTGTACTCTATTAGCATCATTTAACAAAGGTAATCTCTGTTTTTGAAACACTTTCTTTACTTGGACTCGGGGCCGCTGTTCTCTCTTGAATCTCCTCATTTCCTTCCCAAGATTCTTTACTGGTTCCACCTTATCTTCTGGATCCCAAATATTTGAATGTCTGAGTGCCTGAGGGCTCAAGCCTCCAAGCCGTCTCTCCCTCCACTCTATAGTTGATCTCCCCCGTGCTCATTGCAATAAACTGGTATATAAGCTGACTCCCAAAACTATACCTCTGGCGTTGACCTAATTCCTGAATTTCAGACACATTTGTGCAATTGCCTACTTGAGATTTCATTTGGATGTCTGACAGGTCTCTTACGTGTTCAAAATTGACGTCTTCCTCTTCATTACTGTCAAATCTGCTCAGCCTGTGGTCTTCCCATCTCAGTACTTGTCAAATCCATTGTCCCTTGTTTAGGCCAAAAACCATGGAAACGTCTTTGACTTTCTTTTTTGCTCACACCCTACATCCAGTGAGATGAGTTCTCACCTTCCTCTCTGTTACTTTCCTAGTTTGAGCCAAGTGATGGCTACATTTGCAGCATTGCAGTGCCCTCCCAGCTTGTTCCTCTGCTTCCATCTTTGAACTCAATTGGTCTTTTCTCAGCATAACAGCCAAAGTGATCCTTTAAAATATAAAGAAATTATATCATTACTCTTTTCAAAACCCTCCTGCCTTCTTGGTCTTACTCAGAGCAAGCCCCTAAATTCTTACCATGGTGCCAAGACCTTCTATGACCTTGCTTCTTTACACCTCTCACACTGTGATCACCTGCTACCTCTCTTCCCTTAAGTTCCCTCAGCTGTGACTACACCAGCCTTCATCCTGTGTCTGAAAAATGCCAAGTATGCTGTGGTCTCAGGGCCTCTGTACATTTTTTCTTTGCCCAGAAGCTTTTTCTTCATATCCAAATTGCTTTTCCCTTTACTTTCTTCAGGTCTCAATTGATCATTCTGTATCTCCTTATCTTACCACTGAATACTTATCACTTTAGAAATATTAAGTATTTAAGTACAATTTATAAAATTAGACTGTTAGCCCCAGTGAGGACTAAGGACTTAACTGTTTTTATTAATTGATAGTTTTTTGGGGACCTGGATAGATGCATCATACCTACTAGGAATGATAAATATTAACTGAATAGACAAATGATAAACATTGTGTACATAGAACTATGTGAACAAGATTAAACATTTAAAGAAAAACAGGAAATTCATCACAATTTCTGGTAAAACTACTCAAAATGACGGAGGGTGGTTCGTTATTTCAATAATCTGAAGAGGGCAGTACATGGCATTTCACCTAACATTTTGTTCGGAAATTTATAGTAATTTAATTTTTAGCAAAGACCGTGGCTTCACAGGACAATTAAGCACTTGAAAAAGAAGAGGATTAACATTAGTGAGACTGGAAACCCAAGAGGAACTTAATGATTAAATCAATATCACTGTTTGATCTTGGCCTCCAATCAGCCCATACCTGCCAGTTGACCCCATGGCAATCACGAGGACAGCTTTTGCTTTTGCTCTCACTCCGTAAAGGCTAGTCATAGTCCTACACATCGAGAGGTGGGTAGTTTATAGCTGGGAATCGGTTTTTATTGCAATTAGAGTGGAATGAACCCCTGACAGATTAACTGGATCGGCGGTTTTCAACCATTCTCCCCCCATAGCAAGATACCTGCCAGGTAACATACATCACTCATTTGACTTGGCTGCATTGGTAATAGACCCCATGGGCTCTGCACAAGTGCAGTCACTACCTGAATGCCCTGTCCCCAGAGTCATTTCTTCTATCAGTTTACACACTCACAACAGCCTGGGAACAGTTTCTAGATGCAACCTGTCATTTTTTGAGAAGCAGTCTTAGGCCAACAGAGAATAAATTCACCCATGATTACGGAAATAGGAAATTAGAAAGCTCAGAAGACTAGGAGATCTAAAGGATTGAGAAAAACATTGTGCAAGCCTGGCATTTGTTTCTCTCATGGTGGGAGATGAAATACACAAAGGGGCAGTGGCCAGACCAAATATAAAACTACAACTCTGGCTCACAGCCTGGCACCACCAGCCCAGGAGGCTGACCTGCTATCTACAATAGAAGGCCAAACATAATCACACAATTGATCCAAAAATGCAAGGACATGATTAATAACAACTTTTTGCCCTTTCTTCCAACTTAGAACCAACCAAAGTCAAATACGCACCCCTAACCAATCCCGTAAGATGCTCTACTCCTATGTAGCCCATACTGACAGCCTCTAATCAGGGCATACCTGAAGCCATCCCTTCTGCCAGAAAATTCTCCCACTCTTCTGCCTGCCTTTGAGTTGCTGCCAAACACAAGTGATGGTGGCTGGCCCTTTGCTTAGGGCAAGTTTTGAATAAATAATCTCTTCTTGTTCTCATGTGAGTGGGCTTCACTTATTTCCACAGCTCTCATGGGTATGGGGTATACATTGCCCATTGCTACAGACCCCATTCTTTGACCCCTACTAGAGAGACACAGAGGCCTTGTGTGCTGAGCTGCAACTAGTTTGCCGAGTCTGCACTGACATGGTAAGTCAACAACTGGTCTGGACTTTGCTGTCTTCATATTGAATCTCTCAGCTATTTATTCTCAGCTTGGTACCCAGGTTTTGTTATTGGCTGTCACTTGTTTGGCATCCTTGGTGAAATTCTTTAGCTTTAAACTTAAAAGCAACATAAAAACCCAATGATAACAAACATTTTGAGTAATAAAATCTATGAGACTTGGACAGGACTGAGAAATTAAAGTATGCTTTCATTATTTAATTTCATGTATATAAAATATTACTATGTTAAAAATGGCAATCCAATATTTCTAATGAAATCAGACTAAGATAAATTATATTAAACAGCATCTTGAGGGATGTGTGTATACAGGTGCAGAAGCTAAGTACTAACATCTTTTTTATTCCTAGCTTTATTGAAATATAAATGTCATATAATATTGCATAAGTTGAAGGCGTGCGACATGATGATTTGAAAATATGCATATATTTCAAATGGTTATGACAATGAGTTAGTTAACACATTCACCACCACAGAGTTGCCATTTGTGTGTGTGTATCCGGTGAGAACTTTTAAGATTGAACCTCGTAGCAAGTTTCAAGTATATAACACAGTATCGTCATCTGTAGTCACTACGCTGGACATTATTACATCCCCAGAACTGACTCAACTAATGACTGGAAATTTGTAGCTTTTGACCAACTTGGATCATTCCCCCCTCCCCCTGCAACCCATAACCAGCAATCTACTCTCTGTTTGGACACGTTCAGCTTCTTAAGATTCCACATGTAAGTGAGATCTAGGATTTGCCTTTCTCTGTCTCACATATTTCGTTTAGCACAATACCCACAAGTTCCATCCATGCTGTGGCAAATGGCAAGATTTCCTTCTATTTTATGGCTGAATGAGATTCCGTTGTACATATGATGCTACAGTTTCTTTATTCACTCATCTGTCAATTATCACTTAGGTCGTTTGCAAGTCTTACCTGTTGTAAATGAGGACTAACCTGTCTTGAATTCCTACCGGGTCCAGGAACTGCAGTGGTGCCTTATTACACATTATCAAATGACTTTGTCTTTCGTATTTCCATAATTCCACAGTGTGGGATGTGTTTGTTATTTTCAAAAAACTTTACATTATTTGAGTAGTATTCCTAGTGTTTTAACACTCTGCTGGAACTGCTGGCAGAGGAATTTTGGCTCACTTGGTGCATTTATTTAAGGCTGGTTCTGGGTAGACGCTTTTTCATTCTTCCATGGCCTCTTGCAAGACACTTGCATATGATACACATTTTAGCCATTTGTTTTTCTACGTGGGCAAGAAACAGAAGTTTCTACAAAACATCAAGCTGATACTTATATTTTTATTTGACCTTACACTAACCCCATGAGGCTAATCTTGTCATCTGTGCTTTAAAGATGAAAACAAGGATTGGAAAGATTAAGTAACTTGACCAAATCACGCAGCTGGTAAGTGGGGGATTCCAGATGTACAAACCTGCTCAGGCTAGCCCCATAGGCTACATCCTTTCCGCTTTGCCACACTGTGCATCAAAGCATAAATACACCGTTTGGAAGCGGCAATAATAGGATTTGATGAAATAATGGTAACACAGAAAGTGTTCAAAAGAATACAATTTCTTGAGGAGACCTTTGCTATGGTGGAAAAATCCTGAGACGTTTGCGTCTAGAGCACTCGCTCCAGGTCCTGGCTGCGACAGTAGGAATTCCGCACAGCACCTGCTTCCCTGGTTAATGAAGTGTGTGCTGTCCTCTACTGGCGTAGAGGAAACACGACAGCCCACGCCGTGTGTTGGCTCTGCATGGTTTCTAAAAACCCAAATTGTCAAGTTTCTTTACTTCTGCCCAGTATTAGACATTTTCAGTGGGCCTGGGTTCCTTCTAGTGGATTTTATCCCAGAATCACCTTATGCACTTCAGCTCCTTTCTTCGCTGATCTCACATGGCCGTGCCATTCCTATTCATGTGTTTAAGCTTTAGCAAAGGCATCTAGAAAAACTAAAGCAGTATCTATCTGCCTATATGTAAATCCGGGAGATTAAAAACTGGACATATATGTTAGGGTTAAGGATGCATTAGTCCCTGTTATTTTCTCTTAATATTGCCCTAAATTACAGGTGACTGATACGCAAACTTTTGAATCCATTGTTCTTTCACATGCTGTATAAAACAGACTATTGATTCTCAGCAGGGCAACTTTAATATTCAGCCATCCATTTAATCATTCATTCATTAAATAAAGACTCATTAAAGTCTGTTTCGTGCCACCATGCTAGTGGTGGGTGGGTATAAGTAAGAGTAAGCTATCTCCAGTTCAGTGGTGTCGATGGGCATGTGAACAAATAATTGCAGTGCAGTTTAAATAATACTATGATATTTACAAAGTGCTAGGGGATCTCAGAAAGAATGAATAATTTTTGCATGAGTGTGACAAGGAGGTTTTACAGAGGAGGGTGTGTTCACACTAAAAGATGAGAAAGCATTGACGTGACTAAAAAAAAAAAAAAGGAAAGTGCTTTCCACTGGAGCAATTCTCATGTGCAATGATGTGAAGATAGAGAAATATGGAAGGCAAAGTCAGAGCACCGAGTTCCATATGTTGATCATGGGGAGTACTCAGAGAGTGGTGTGAGTCTGGGGCATACAGGAGGACAGAGTTACAAAGGGGCTAACTTTGCAGGAGGAATCTGGACTAGGTGTTACGTGTATTACATATATAGAGGGAAGGAAGGAGGGAAGGTGTGGATGGATCCTACTCTAAATCCATGACTATTGTGCTGGTTCTATCTAGTTCAATAAAGTGAAAATCTGACTACTGCAAGGGAAATTTGTCAATGTAAATACCAATTTCACTCTAGAAAATGCAAGCCTTAGGTGATATTTTCTGAAACCTTACCAATGCCCAAGATAAGCGGAGAACTACTGAATTCCACTTAACACTATATTATGTCACCATATACAGGCTTAACAAAATTAAAGTGAATTTGAGAGACATTTTGCGAGTGTCCCTTGGATAAAAAGAGAAATAACCCACTGTTCACTCCCTTTTCGAAAACATAAAATTCTCCATTATATTTTGTTAGTATGAAACCAGTTTGTGGCTATACTTTATCTACTTTATACCTCTCTGATTTTTTAAAAAATAAAATTTACTTCAGTAGTATAAAAGTAATATTTGATATAAAAGATTCAAAAAGGAAAAGTAGTTAAAAATATCCCCTTATATTCTTTTTAATGAATGTGAAAATGTTCCTTAAAAAAGATTCTCATTTATTTTATATTTTTTATTTTTTATTTTATTTTTTATTTTTATTTTTTTTAAGATTCTCATTTTTTAAGTATGTATTTGTACAGCCCAGGTAGTTAGGAAAACTTTGCTGCTAATAGTTTTCCATGCTACATGCTTTATGGTAAGACTTAAAATATCTCGTCATTTATAAGCCCATATGGCATCTGATTCCAGTAGCACCAATCTTAAGTAATTTTGGTATCCAGACGAACTTTCCAGGGCCATTGTAATTTATTGTAGTGAACTAATAGTTAATACAAGTTTAAAACAATACCACTTTTCACAGTCTGGTGTGGTTACTGCTTTATTTTCTTCACCATTAATTAATTTTCTATTTATAGGGAACCAGTAAAGTTGCTGTGGAAAGTCTGCCGTGTTATTATATTTAGCTAATGAGTTCTTTTAAATTAGTTTTACCTAAACTCTTATTAGAAAACTTTTCAATTAGGCAGCAATATCTTATTGGGTGCTAGGGTGTGGGAGAAAGTGATACGAAGGAAAGCCTCCTGTATTAACCAAAGGACTTACTAAAATTTTGTCAGTAGTAGATTCCTGCTCAAATCCTTGCTTCTAAAACCTGTTCTCACTTTCTGCTTCTCTACTACTTTTGATATGAATATATACAAGACTTACTTAGATTCCATAATGTACAATTTAAAAATAATATCAATTCCAAATTCACTTTTAAATAATCAC
Organism: Canis lupus baileyi; assembly: GCF_048164855.1. NCBI lineage: Eukaryota > Metazoa > Chordata > Mammalia > Carnivora > Canidae > Canis > Canis lupus. The sequence goes on along the minus strand of NC_132843.1, from coordinate 20,170,028 downwards.
CATCTATTCTCTTATATGCTGGAAACAAAACAAAAACATCCAGAAACATGCGAAGAATGATGTGCCTTAATTCTTTTTCCTTTGTCTCTCCAATTATCCAATAGTAATTCCAGATCCTATATGCTCTTGCTTTTTAAGGGCACTGCCTCCACTGCAGTTGATGTAGCTGAGAAGCTGGCTGGGAAAGCCAACCTAGTAGTCAAATTGGCTCTGCCATTTAGAAATTTGCTTACTGAAAGGCTAGTCTCATAAATACCACCTTTCCCCAGATGGAGCATGCCTCTGTTTCTAAAGCGGGCCTGAGTCAGTAGGTAAAGGCTCATAATTCATCTAAAAACAGGCGCTAAGCTAGATATTCAAATAGGAAGGCCTAGCAAGTGTCACCTGTTCCCGGTGTTGAGTGGAGCTGTATTCATTTTTCCATAAGGAACATTCTCCAACTGCATCACTTGATTAGAATAATATATGCTGCCACAGTTTTCCTTCCAGGAGCTGGGTAAGCATCAGTATTGTCTGAGATTAACCTACCTCTGAGATGAACCAATCCTGTTGTCTCTTTGGCTGATTTTGACTAGCCTTGGTGGTCCTCTGAATGATTGCAGACCCTGGAGATTCTTGGTTTTGCTATAGATAAATATTAGACTTATCATTGGAAATGTGCTGTTTTCTTTGAAACTTGAGAAAGAAAAAGTGCTGTCTTTGGGATTCCTTTATTTGCAACCCATCACCCCCACCCCAACCATCTGCTCCCACCCTGTTCTTTGCTCTACAAGGCTGATTTCTGTGGATTGTCTCAATCAATCTCTGTGGCTCCTCTTGATTTTCTATTGGATTGGCAGGAATGGGGGTGGGGGCAGGTGGGGAACTGAAAGAAAGAGAAGATCTGGCTTTTATTCCCCTCATCCTCCTGCTCAGGCCCCTCCTGTTGGCAGTGGGTCCTGAGGGGTGTGGCTAGAAGTCTCACCCAGTTCTGGTCACTGTCTCACCTTTTCCCTTCATGCCTGGTAGTGGCAGAAGCTTCCCAGGATCTAAAGTTTCCCAGGGCCTTATGGGTTCCCCTCAACTCTGCTAAACCTTTGTAAATAGTCCTGTGGCAGACACACCCTCAGGTGACAAGTCTCCTCCCACACACACACAAATGGGTCATGCCCATATGTAATCCCTTCCCCTTGAGCACAAGTGGAATCTATCATTGGTTTCTAATCAATACAACATCTCAAAAGGGAATGGAATGTCCCTCCTTAATTAGGTTGTATTATATGAGGCTCTGCAGGCCTTGAAACAGCAGCCCCGTTGAGCTGCCCACAGAGAATGGCAGAGAACTATGGGTGACCTCTAGAACCTGAGGCCAGCCTCTGCTCAGCAGAAAAATGAGGACCTAAAACTCTAAGGGGGTGAATTCTCCCAATAACATGAGGGCACTTGGAAAAGAATCTTTCCCCAGTTCAAGCCCATGTTTCCACCAACGCCTGGATTGTGAACTGGTGAGACCTGGAGCAGAGGATCATAGCTGTACCCAGATTCCCGATCCACAGAAACTATGAGATGATACATGCCACCAAATTAATGGTAATTTGTTCTGCAGCAGGAGCAAACGACTGTAAGTCCCTTCATTAGATGCTCTTTTGAGGGTGACATCTGTTTCTGTCCAGGACCCTAAATGCTACAGGTTGACCAGGAGTCAGCAATTATTTTCTGTGAGGGGCCCCAGATGATAAATATCTAAGCTTTGCAGGCCATAAATGATGGTCCTTGTGTATCCTCTCTTTTATATTCCCCCAACTATTTGAAAATATAGTAGCCATTCTTAGCTCAGGAATTATACAAAAACAAGCAGTATACTAGATTTGACACAGAAACTGTATGTAGTTCACTGACCTCTGCATTTGACAAACATGTAGTATCTGAAAGATGTGCATGTTGCTGTATCCTCATCAAAACCTATTTCCTCTACTTCCTGAGCACAAGTCTTGGCCAGACAATATTTCCTCAGCCTATTAAGCATGTGTGTAGCTACATGTGTGAGTTCTATCCAGTGGAATGAGGGTGAAAGTGACATAAAGCCATCCGGGTCTGACCATATAAGTGTCTCCTGCAAGGCTGCACACTCGATGATTCTCTATCCCCTGGTTGGAGAGAAAGGGTCCAAGGTCCTACTGATGGAAGTCCCACAAATAGAGGTGCCCCACCTCTCAGCACCAAAGACTACCTATAGAACACCTGTGTTTAACTGGTATATGAATGAGAAATAAAATTTTACTGGGGCTTTAGCCATTGAGATTTGGCAGCCCATTTCTTTGTATATATCTTAAAGCTGAAGGTACCAAGAAGTAGCTTCTGCTATATGTATTTCCTGAAGAGAATGTTCCATAGATTCGTGTCATTGATAAAGAAAACTTTCCCAGTTTTATTTTGTGCAGGTATGGTCTGTGGGAATAAGCAAGAGTAGGAATGACCCAACAGAGTTAGACTGTGGCTCAGAAATGCACATCAGATTAATAGAAGAGTCTATATCTAGAGAATGGCAGTCCTGTGCCCTTGTTACTACTTTATGGCTCCTCCATTTCTAAGATAGAACTCTCCTCTCTACTGGGCTCCAGAGACTTCCCAGATCTCTGGACACATACCTGCTCCATTTCCACAAAGCAAGGGCAATCATTGTACCCTCCCTCTCTTGGTACCTGCTTCTCCTGTCATCACACACTGGCCACTGGCCACTGGCCACTCCAGCTTACTCTTTACCACGGAAATCCAACCCTTTGCATTTCTAACAACCGTCCATGAATAGCTTCTATTGAATGGCATATAATCACCCCCATAAAATGGATATGAGTCTTTAAAGTCATTTAAATCTCCTTATTTTAGACCCTTTGAAAGGTAGCTCCTATTCAATGAAATAATTTCTCATGCAGGAAAATTATTGTACTTTGTCTGACTGATTCAGCTGGAATACGGTAGTGGGATTCTTTCTTGAGCTTGTCTTTGCCCTATAATGCAAAATGACTTGATGGTCTTCGAATTTCTTCTGAGACCGTTGGCTCAGTTATTGACAACAACATCCTTGGGGGGTTGGAATCAATAGGGATACAATACAAAGGGCACACAGCTATTACACGTGGGTTATTGCAGCATACATCTATTTATAGAGAACTTCATCAATATGAATGATTGCCTTAAGCTACCACATTGTCTTTAGTATTCATCGATTTAAAGCCTTCAAAGAATTCAAATGCCAAGCATATTAAAGAAGCATGTCTGGAACCCAAACTATTCAAATATAAAAGAGTCAATAGAAGGAGACAAAAGTTTCCTAAATAATTAATTACTAAGATCATTGCTAAAGTAACTGATCTCTTTTTCTCTCTCGCAATACAAAGAATGGTGTCTCTGACACACGAAGGCAAGGGATCCAGCCGAGGCAGTGCTTGTCCAGTAACACTAGGTGGCAGCAGTGGGTTTTTAGCCAAAATGCTCCTTTTTCCAATGGGCAGAAGTTACCATGATTAAGAATTGGGCAATTAATTGAAGAACAAGGACTCTGATTGCAAATGAAGACATGAGTTTTCTTTTAGCACATTTTTAAACAAATAAAAAATATGTCTAAATATTATCAGAGGGTGAGAAAGCAAATTTGCCATCCAAGAGGGTAGGTACTAGGAATGGTGTGATTATAGTGTAGGAAAATTGAATATAACACACATAAAACTTCTTTAAATATTAAAATAAATCTCTTGTAGAAAACAAACTATTCCTTTAGGAGTAGTAGTTTCATAGGAGACTTGCATTTTTTTTTGAAGACTTGCATTTAAAACATTAGCAATTGCTACCAGTTAGACAGTTCTTAGCAATTTGTAATTTAAAAGGGACAGACGTGTCAACATATGATTGATATTTGAAAGGTAACTTGAACTTTTGTTGATTTATTTTCTGTAATGCTACTCAGTATTTTTAACACTCTGGTGCAAATATCTCTTAGCACAAAGGAAACCCATTAATCTTTCTGGAAATAACTAAATTGTGGGTCAATTTTTGAATCAAGAAATAATGCAAGATTAACAATCTGACCTTAGTCTGGCATAGTTAGAGCAAGAAATTAAGATAGGGTATGTTGTCGGATTCTTCCAAGGTTTTGCTCAGCATTTATATGAATAATTGAAAGCAAGTTCGGACTAATGTTACCAATTAAGGCAGGTTGATAGGGTGGATGGAGGTCTGGACGGAATCTGAGTTTTATTTCTGGCTCTGCCTCTATTTTATTTTGTGACCTTGAGTCAATATTGTAACAATCTTAGATGTCAAATATTCATTGTTAAATACGTAAAGTGTACATATTGTTTAGATGGATTCTACGTTCTAATCTGGCATTTTAATCAGCAGATTCCAATTTTTTGCCCAATGACTAGTTAGCATATGTATTTAGTACATAGTGCAAAGAACTTGTGTGTGTGTGTGTGTGTGTGTATGCTAGAGGACTGAACTCATTTTAGACTCACAGCAAAAACAACATAGTCATAAGTGTTCTTCTTATGCAGGACTACACTGTGTATTTATTAATTTATTTTACAAATAGCTCTTGAGAATGTTGTTTGTGCAAGTCACCGTATAATGTTGTAGCCAGATGAAGGAAAAGAGGACAATAACAAGTGATTTTGTTATAACCACAGAGGATTATTTGCATTTTTGTCATTATTTTCTTTATTCTCATTTACAAAATGCAAATCAAGCACCTGTACATGAAATCTACCACAGGGAGCAATTTCACTATATTCATTAGGTCTTGGCTTAGGCTCCACAGAGAGCAAGCACTTTCAATTTTGCTAAAATGGAGAATATCCCTGAGGCGGCCCAAAGAGAGACTGGTAAAATTTAATCTGCTCAGTGTGTCACACAGATTGTACCCCAGACATGCTCAAAAACTGTGAGCTTGGGATCCCTGGGTGGCGCAGCGGTTTGGCGCCTGCCTTTGGCCCAGGGCGCGATCCTGGAGACCCGGGATCGAATCCCACATCGGGCTCCCGGTGCATGGAGCCTGCTTCTCCCTCTGCCTGTGTCTCTGCCTCTCTCTCTCTCACTGTGTGCCTATCATAAATAAATAAAAAAAAAAAAAAAAAAAAAAAAAAAAAAAGATTAAAAAAAAACTGTGAGCTCAATGTGGCAACTTTCAGGTCTTCCTTGATTAGAAATATGTGATGACACCATCATCCAGTTAAATCACAGTTATGCCCTGTCATGAAATTAGGGGTGACAGGAGTTTGAGTTTATGGGAGTTTAAAATTCTACATCGGACAACAACCAGCAATTATTGAGCCTCTACCATATGCTAAGGTCTGTCCTAAGTGCTTCCACAATAGTATCTTGTTTATTCTTCACATGGGAATATGAAATTTGTCTGACTGTTTTATAGACAAGGAAACTAAGATGAGGGAAAGTTAAGAAATTTGCCATGGTAATAAGTGGCAGAATCAGGATTCGAACCCAGGAAGTCTTGTTCTAAGAACTTGTTAAACCATCACTTCAGGTAAACGGTCTCGGAGTTGAGTCTCCTGCTGTGTAAGCATCAGGGAGAAAAAAATAATGGGACTTTGTGAGGAATGAATGTGACCAGTATAGCAGTTGTCTTTCAGGTTTGTCAGCCTCAGCACCGCTTTGCCTGTTAGGGAAAAATTGGAGTACTGATGCCCTAGGAGAACCATCAATCTGTAAAAACTCTTCCTGCTTCTCTGAGATCCATAGTGGAAAGGCTTCATGCTCTTTAGTCAATACCACATACTTTAAAAACAAACAAAAATCTCAACAGTTTTTGAAGGACTGTTTCATTATTTTCAGATGAGTCACATCAAAAGATATTGTCATTTTCTCTGAAAGAATCATATCCCATCTCTCTTTATTACTCATGTCTCTTATTACTAATGTGTCCATTGTCAATACATCAATACTGCTCAGGAAACTTCTATTTGTCTCCTGTTAACTGTTACAAAAGAAGGAAGCACAGATAGTTAAAAAAAAAAATAGCATAAACTACCGCTATTAAAAATTGCCTTCCCCAATACTACTTGGTATTACTTGCAAAAAAAAGAATAAATTACATTGGTTAGCTTCTGACAGCATATGTATTCCACAGCTATAAATTGGTTGCATTATATATAATTCTCAAAGGTGTAGGAGAGAGTAATAACAAATTCCCAATTAATGGAGAGGTGCAGACTCATGGGAAACCATGTCATTTGACCAATGATCTCTTCATTGGGGGCAAAATAATCTCTTTGGCTTTCATGTACTGTGGAAGTTACATTTTTCCTTACCTCAACCAAAGCTGAATATCACCAGGGATGATCATTTAATTTCACATTTTATTAAAACACTTAATGCAAAGCCATGTTATAACTGAAGGCAAAACACAGAGCCTGGTGTAAGAAGCTCTTTTTCAGAACATAGTAATGAGAGAATTACCACATTAATCTATGTATAAAGGCCCTTTAGAGATTTTCATGCCTCCTGTGGTTTCATTTTCCATGGAAATGTGGAGTAAGAAGGCTTCAAACACAATTATTCATCGTTAAACATTTCACTTTTATAGGTACTGCTCTGTCAAGATGCCGCTTCCATGGAGACACACGGTGTGACACTTTGTTTCAGCTGGGTTCTTCATACCATACACCAGCAGTGACACACCTTGATCCTGTGCACACAAAGCTGTCGCTCAGCCAGTGAATATATCTTGGACAAATGGAGACTCCTCTGTTATATAAAGGGACATCCTCCAAGTAGCAACTCCATTATCCATCTGATAATTGTATCCGATTGATAGATTGTGGCAAATCGGAAGAACTCAGGGTAGGGTTCTTATAATGCTGCTCACGAATGGCAGCCATCCAGCCTGGAATATCACTAGCCTGCTCAGCTCTCTTTGAAGTTTCAAAAAGGGGGAAAAGATTAGAGGTGAGACTAAAATTATTTTCATAAGTGTGTCTGCCCCCAGGAGTCTTGCCCTGTTTTCTCTGGTTCCAGGAATCACCCAACCAGATAATGAAGTGAGTTGCAGTAAGATGGAGCTTACTCTGTGAAAAGATGAAGCCGTATTCATCTGAAGCACCCTCCGTATTTTCCTCATCCTGGCAGATGCCTCTAGTTGACCAAGGTTTCAGCACAGGATTAAAGTTATCAAGTCAACAGTCAAGGGTAGTTAAATGGAAAGAGTGTGAGAAGTTCAATGAGAGATGGTTAAAAAATAGAAGAAGAAGAAGCCTATGCAGACATACTTAGCAGCATTCTAAAGTTTTAGGGATATGGTACTAGGATCGCTTTAAACACCTTTATAATAGGCTAGAATACTGTCTCCTTAGTAACAAAAGATAGTAGACTTTATATCAGCTAAAGCCAAATACAACCTGCTGTCCAGGCCAGTTACCAAATGGATCTTGTTGCTATTAAAATGATCACCAGGGAGTTCAAGGACTAGGGAGTCATTTGAAATGGCCTTGGAAAATATGTTGAAAGGATTGCCTCAAACCATTTTCCCTGGTGCTTGTTCTTTGTCCCAGTGCTCTAACATACAGTACATGATAAAATATATCCTGTATATTTATAGTGTGTCCAGAAAATGCCAAAGTGCTTAAGGCTCTGACATTGTTTTCATTAGAGATAGATACTTCAGGGAATGTAAATGCCAACTTTTCAAATTTGCTGTGAGTAGAAAATCCAAATGGTGCCAGCTTTTAAAAATATGTTGTATTGTGTGAGGCTCTGGACCAGCTGCCTATGAATTAACATGGAGAAAGGCTCTTGTGGAAGATGCAAACAAAAGCACAGGAATGACGGTGGTCATACTTGCCAAGAGCCCGGAACTTGATTATTTAGCTAACCTCATCTTTCTTCAACCTCACCCATGCTAGTTAGTAAATCTGAGAAAGGGAAAATAGACCTACAGATTAGTAACCTTTAACATCACAATATAGCTCTTTCCTTTCCTGGGGCCTTCTTCTCATCCATTTGCACGAACCCGAACCTGCAGGAGAAGTGTTCCTTTATCATTTTTTTTTTTTTTTTGGAGTCCTTGTGCACAAGGGGCCACAGCTTCTATGCTGCTAAAAAGTACCAGGCACAGCCTGCCCTCATATCTGTCCTTTGCTTTCCACTGGGAAACCATCACGTTAAATCACTATAAGAGCAGGCCAGGCTGTCTGTTTTTGCACCCTCTAGTCCCTCTATCATAGACTCTATAAGAATTCAAGTCAATGCTTTTCAAATCATCCCCTGACTGCCTGTGAATGAAAAGCTTAGAGTCATCACCCATTCCAGGTAGGAGGCCAGATGACTGCAATTTTTCTTTAAGCAGAGAAGATGTAGTTATCCTTTCCTCAGCATGGGAATAATAGAAGGATGATAATACCTACTTCCAGTCATGGCGGAAGATGAGGATGGGCATGATAACGATGCCTCCTAAGCTATAAAACAGTGCTTCTGTTGTCTTCAATAAACATGTATATCCCATATAGTTTGTGCCAGGTACTGTGTCAGATATTGGAAGTACAGAGAGGAATAAGAAACAATTCCCGTTGTTTAAGGAATTCACAGTTTTCATAAAGGAGCTAGATTTATCAATACCTAAGATGGTGCAGGGTTATGAGACCTTTGATGATGGTAGCCATGCAAACAGCATTATTGGAGTCACATAGATGAGGTCTCCTACCTAAAACTGGGCAGGTCAAGAAAAGTTTCTGGAGGGGAAGATATCTGAGCTAAAAATTCCATAGTGAATAAAGTTAATCAAAGAAAAGATTTGGATCAGGGAGTGGTATCTGGAGTAGAGACCAGGAGGAGGATGGATTAGTAAAGAAGGAGGAAAGCAGTTCTAGTAGAGGAAGCAGAAGCAGGAGATTAAGTGACAAATTTGGGAGACTTCAAGTAGCCATGCATGTGTGATTATAGAGCGCACTGCAGAGGCAAGTAAGGACAGCCGAGGACGAGAGGCCAGCAGAGAGCTGACCCTGAGGGGCTCTTGGTATGAAGGAAGTTGGTTGCCAAGCTGAAGGTTATGAGGAGCCAGTGAAGAATTTCATGTGGAGGAGTAACATGATCTTGCTCATTTTAAAAGATCACACTGCCCTTGAAATGGACTGTGACCCAAGTATAATGGAATTCAGAGGTGAACTGAGGACAAAGAGTGGGGAAAATCTTACATGGCATTTAAAGAGGAAGATACTTTTGATTCCTCTTTTGGCTATTATTTAGCTTAGGATTCTCACATTTTATATACATATTTTTAAGAAAAATATATTCACACTATCATTAATATTTTTAGAAATATCCTTTTTTCCCCCTAGAAGGTGAATACATTTAAGCCAGGTATGAGAGAGAAGATTTTGCTTAATATCCTCAGACTTTCTTTTTAATAAAGATTTTATTTTTAACTAACCTTTACGCCCAATATGGGGCTCAAACTTACAACTCTGAGATCAAGGGTCATATGCTCTACCAACTGGGCCAGCGACGTGCCCCAAGATCCTCAGTCTTTCTAAATCAAATTATTGCTGCTGGAGCCCAGGAGAAATGAGCTATTTGAACCTAAATGTGGAGGAATCAGTTCATTATCCTATGTCTTTCAGGTCTAGGAGGAACTTTGGGATACTTACACACTACATTCAGTCAAGTTGGTAGATTATGTTGTACTGGCTTCTTGATCAACAGATGTTGAGTTTAGTGGCTAGATCTAATTCAAATGGAAACATTTTTCTTTATCACTTAAATCTTGGCTAACATTCATTGATAACTGTATTAAAAGAATCATGAAAGCAGGTTGTGCCTACATAATCAGCAAATTGTCCATCTAAAGTTTCATTCAGTGAATCTGGCTTTCTTATGCGGCAAACTCAATTGACTTGTCGAGTGATCTGAATTGGCCATCAGAACAATACCAAGTTGCTCTTTTATATCAAGTACACATGGCCTAAGTTTAGTTTTGCTTTCTAGTACTATCTCATCAAATACAAAATTTATCCATCAACTTAAATATGGTGGTCATAGTAGGCATTTGTTGTGTTTTTGGTTAGGCAATACATAGTTTTCTCTTCCTAACAGCATCTCCATTTTCTTTGAGGAATTTATCTTTCCCTCCTTATGTGTCATCTTGGAAGGCTTGTAACTGGGTTACCTTTTCCTCTTGCTAAGGAAGCTGACAGGGCTTTGGAGGCTCTTTGTGGTAGATTTCTCTCACTGTTCTGTTGGGGAAAAGGAGGTACATCTGTGATCTAATTTGAGCTAATCAATTCTCCCTTCCAGAGTTTTGGATCTCAGGAGAGGCCCACACTGCTGAAAGGGACAGCTGGAAAAGAATCATTCCAGCTTTGGTGTTAGGTAAGAGCTATTCCCACTTCCAACACCTTCTGTAGCTCACTCATTCTCATCTGTGCCAAGCCAGTTATTCAACATTCCCTTCCAGTCTCTGAGCCCCTTCCAATCGTTCTGGTCAAGTCACTCTTGCTTGGGTCAGCTGTATGTGTTTTCTATTACTTGCCATCAAAGAATTCTAACTCATAGATTGGTAATGAATAATTTGCTTTCACAGAAGCTGACATGCTTTGCTCATGACTCACACAAACTCTAACAATATGCTTCTGAAATATGGAGAAACCAAGGGTATTAACTCCATTTTAAACAGAAGCAGCTAAAGTACTAAGACATTGAGGATTTGGTTTACGTCATGAAGCTCATCAGAAGCAGAATTAAAAATAAAATAGGGACCTATTGGCTCCTAACTATGCCAATAATTAGTGGTGTAACCTTGAGTAAGTTACTTAACCTCTTTGGGCTCCAGTTTCTTCAACTGTAAAATTAGAGGATTGGGTCAGATGATCTCTAAGGTCTCTTCCACCTCTAAGATCATTTGGTTTTTCATCTGGGGTTCTTTTCTAGAGACTTCTGCTCCATGGTCAGAGACCCTAGTCCGTGGACAGAATATATTAGTAGCTGAGATATAGTGTTCCTAATAAAATATATTTTAATCATCTGTGAAAGCAAAATACGAGAATAGATTTCTTATTTGCACTTCCATAGGCTCTATGGCTATCTCTCCCTAATAGCAAAACTGTCCTTCTTTTCCCAAATAGAAATCTGAAACATCCTAAATGTTTATTGTCAAGGGAAAATCACTGAATTTATCAGAACCCAAACTGAGACCTTTTGGCTTTGCCTAGTGGTATATTTATATATTTAAAACAATTTAAAGAAATAAAACAAACGTATCATGAGGCAAAAGTACATTGGAGTCAACATTTCACTAATGTTCTCACATATACTATCTTTTCACTTTCTGAGAGACATCATCCTCATGCTTACCATCTTAATAGCTAGAATTATAGTCTTGTAAATCTCAATTTGGGGAATACTTTGTTTCATCATCCTGTCCAACCTAAGACTTTAAAAAGCATATATTCAAAAAAAGAAAATCCTGCAGTGAAAATTTGTATATGATTACATGTGTGTCTTTTTTTTTTCTGCTCCCAATAAGAACAGTGAAGCAAATGAAAAAAGCAAGTGAAGTACAATTGTAAAGTGGGAATATTTAATTGAAGGAATTGTTATCATATATTTGATAATCCATGTCACTCATAAAATAATGAAAGCACAAATGAAAGTTTTCAAAGGCTTTTGATATCATATTCCTCTGATGTTTTGAAGCACTCGGTTGAAGAAAGAATGGCTTCTAATTAGAAGAGAAATAACATCATGAATTGATTTTCTCATTCTTGATGATAATACCCAGAAAAGTTCAAGCAAATCCTATATAAGCAAAAAAGTACTAAATTAAACTTAAAAATTTATATTTTAAAAACTCAGTCTAAAATATGTTATTTTTTATAATTGAAAGCTAGTAGTTTTCACAATATTTTAGTTTGGGCTTGTTATGTCAGAAAAAGCACAGGTTAATACATATATACATGTGTACCTATACATATGTATGTATCATACATGCATACATACACACAATATGAAAGTATATACGAGAAGAGTTAATCCTGTTTTTTTAATAAAGATTTTATTTGTTTATTCATGAGAGACACACACACACACACACACAGAGGCAGAGATACAGGCAGAGGGAGAAGCAGGCCCCATGCAGAGAACCTGATGTGGGACTCCATCCCGGGTCTCCAGGATCACGCCCTGGGCTGAAGGCAGTGCTAAACCATTGAGCCACCCGGGCTGCCCAAGAGTTATTCCTGTTGATAAACAATTAATCATTTGAAGCAGGTGTAACTGGCCACCAATTTCCACCATAAGACAGCTATTAAAATTTCAGAAAGTGATTTAAGAAAGCAAACAATGTCCTGCTTATCACTTTTCACATCCTGCTCCACAAGATAAAAAAAAAAAGCTTACACATGTTCTGTATCAACTATAGTTGGTCTCAAGCAACAAAGAGCTCAAATTCCAAATTCATTTCCTTGGATAAGAACAGACCACTAGTTTACAGAACTGAAAATTCTAGATGTAAACAGAGCTGTGGACGAAGCTCTATCTAAGGCTTACAGCTTACAGGATATAATCAGGAGTAGCTGCTTCTTTCAGAAGGCTTGTCTTTAACTCTGAATCCACATGCTTATAGATTTAGATCCAGAGGTGAAAAAGACAAATCTCTTCCAGAACCTTCAGTAAAAATACCACTGTGACTTGGTGGCTCTAATTGGGTAACATCCAAGAATGCAGAGATCTGGTTGGCAAGGTTTGGATCACTTGCTTTCCCCTAAACTGAGGGTAGAAGTGGGCATTAACTCCAATGAAAGTACATCAAAAGGTGAGGAGGGGTGATTAAAGGAATAGAAGAGTAAAGAGATGCTGGAAAAAGAGTAACAAAAAATATTTTCTCCCCACCATGATGTTATTTCTCTCTGCATAAAAAGACAGTGTCTCCAATGCTCAGTACTCAACATACTATTTGGGGCTCTTCTATCTTATTTGAGGTTCTCATTCACTTTCAGTCCTCAGATACAGTATTCCCCCCTTACCCACAGTTTTCCTTTTCTGTGGTTTCAGTTATCTGAGGCCAACCACACTCTGGAAGCAGATGATCCCTCTTCTAAGAGATCATCAGGTCAATAGTAGCCTAATATTCTGTCACAATGTCTACACCATTCACCTCACTTCATCCCTTCGTGCAGCCATTTTACCATCTCATGTCATCACAAGATGAAGGCAACAATTTTTTTTTCATTTTTTTCGATTTAAATTCTTTTAGCCAACATATTGTACATCATTAGTCTCAGATGTAGTGTTCAATAATTTATCAGTTGCATGTAACACCCAGTGCTCATCACATCATGTGCCATCCTTAATGCCCATCACCTAGTTACCCCATCCCCCTACCCAATCCCCTCCAGGAACCCCAGTTTGTTTCTATAGTTAATAGTCTCTCATGGTTTTTCTCCCTCACTGATACCTCCCATTCAGTTTTCTTTCCCTTCCCCTATGATTCTCAGTGCTGTTTCCTATATTCTACATGAGTGAAACCATATGATAATTGTCTTTCTCTGATTGACTTATTTCACTCAGCATAATACCTTCTAGTTCCATCCATATCAACGCAAATAGCATTTATCCTTTCTGATGGGTAATATTGCATTGTGTGTATATATATATATATATATATATATATGTGTGTGTGTGTACATATATATATCTTCTTTGCCCATTTATCTGTTGATGGACATCTCAGTTCTTTCCACAGTTTGGCTATTGTGGACATTGCTCTTATGAAAATTGGGGTGCAGGTGCTTCTTTGGATCATTATATTTCTGTTTTGGGGGTAAATACCTAGCAGTGCAATTGTTGGGTCATAGGGTAGCTCTATTTTCAACTTCTTGAGGAACCTTCATAACCGTTTTCCAGAGTGGCTGTACCAGCCTGCATTCCTATTAATAGTGTAAGAGGATTTCCCTTTCTCTACATCCTCACCAACATTTGTTGTTTCCTGTCTTGTTAATTTTAGGCCAGGCAACAATTTTTAAAGTTTCAAAGGCACATTCTGATGCCTCTACAATGTAATTCCAGTCAGGATATTTAACCAAACTTTAAAAATTGCTATCTGGATCTAAAGAAAAATACAGATTGAAAGTGAAAGGGTGGGAAAGCATTTATCATGAAAATGGAAGTGAAAAAAAAAGCTGGGGTAGCTATACTTAGACATTAGAAAAAATAGACTTTAAAACAAAGACTGTATTAAGAAATAAAGAAGGACACTGCATAATCATAAAGGGAACAATCCAACAAAAAGATACAACAATTGTAAATATTTATGCACTCAACATGGGACCTCCCAAATAGATGAAGTAGCTACTAACAAACATAAAGGAAGTAATCGATAATAATATAATAATAGTAGGGAATTTTAACACCCCATTTACATCAAAGGTTAGGTCATTCAAACAGAAAATCAACAAGGAAACAGTGGCTTTGAGAGACACTTTGGACCAGATGGATCAAACAGATATATTCAGAACATTCTATCCTAAAACAGCAGAATACACATTCTTTTCAAGTACACATGTAACATTCTCCAGAATAATTCACATATTAGACCACAAAACAATTTTCAACAAATTCAAAAAGATTCAAGTCATATTAGGCATCTTTTATAATCACAATGTTATGAAACTAGAAATTAACCACAGGAAAAGATCTGGAAAGAACATAAATAAATGGAGGTTAACTAACATGTTACCAAACAATGAATGAGTCAACTAAGAAATTGAAAAGGAATACAAGAATACATGAGACAAATGAAAATAAAAATACAACAGTCTGAAATCTTTTAGATACAGCAAAGCTGTTCTAAGAGGAAGCTTATAGCAATACAAGCCTACCTCAAGAAGCAAGAAAAATAGGTAGCCCAAGCAGTTCAGTGGTTTAGCGCCGCCTGCAGCCCAGGGCCTGATCCTGCAGACCCAGGATGGAGTCTCACATTAGTCTCCCTGCATGGAGCCTGCTTCTCCCTCTGCCTGTGTCTCTGCCTCTCTCTTTCTCTCTGTGTCTCTCATGAATAAATAAATACAATCTTAAAAAAAAATAAAATTCTAAAAAAAGAAGCAAGAAAAATCTCAAATAAACAGTCTAACCTTACACCTAAAGTAGCTAGAGAAAGAACAAACAAAGCCCAAAACTAGTAGAAGGAAGGAAATAATAAAGATTAGAGCAGAAATAAATTAAATAGAAATTTAAAAACCACAGCAGGTCAATGAAAACAGGAGCTAGTTATTTGAAAAGATCAATGAAATTGATAAACCACAAACCAAACTCATCAAAAACAAAACAAAACAGGAAACAGACTGGACTCAAATAAGCAAAATCAGAAATGAAGAGGAGAAGTAACAACCAAAACCACAGAAATACAAAAGATCATGAGAAAATTTTATGAAAAAGTATATGCCAACAAATTGGACAATGTAGAAGAAATAGATAAATTCCTAGAAACATATAACCTTCCAAAAACTGAATCTGGAAGAAATAGAAAGGCTAAACAGACGCGTTACCAGCAATGAAATTGAATCAGTAATAAAAAAAACTCCCAAGAAACAAAAGTCAAGCATCAGATGGCCTCACTCATAAATTCTACCAAACATTTGAAAAGGAGTTAATAATACCTATTCTTCTTAAATTATTTCAAAAAAATAGAAGAGGAAACAGAGTTTTCAAATCCATTCTACGAAGCCAGTATTACCATGATATCAAAACCAGATAAAAACATCACTGAAAAAGAGAACTACAGGAAAATGTTTCTGACGAACATAGATGCAAAATTGCTCAACAAAATATTAGCAAACTAAATCCAACAAAATGTTAAAAAAAAAAAAAACCAAACATTCACAATGATCAAGTGGAATTATTCCTGGAATGCAACAGTGGTTTGATATTTGCAAACCAACCAGTGTGATACAGCACATCAACAAGAGAAAGGATTAAAATCATGATCATTTTAATAGATGCAGCATTTGACAAAGTACAACAACCATTCATGATAAAAGCCCTCAATAAAATAAATTTAGAGGAAACATATCTCAACATAATAAAGGCCATAGATGAAAAACCCACAGCTAACATCATACTCAATGGGCAAAAACTGAGAGCTTGTACCCCAAGATCAGGAGTAAGATAAGAAATGTGTGGGAAATATCAGAAAGGGAGACAGAACATAAAGACTCCTAACTCTGGGAAATGAACTAGGGGTGGTGGAAGGGGAGGAGGGCGGGGGGTGGGGGTGAATGGGTGACGGGCACTGAGGGGGGCACTTGACGGGATGAGCACTGGGTGTTATTCTGTATGTTGGTAAATTGAACATCAATAAAAAATAAATTTATTATTAAAAAAAAGAGAATGACCACTCTCACTACTTTTATTCAACATAGTACTGAAAATTTTAGCCACAGCAATCAGACAAGAAAAGGAAATAAAAGGCATCCAAATTGGTAAGGAAGAAGTAAAACTTTCACTATATGTAGATGACATGCTACACTATATAGAAAACCCTAAAAGACTACACCAAAAAATCTATTAGAACTGATGAATGAATTCAGTAAAGTCACAGGATATAAAATTAATATATAGAAATCTGTTCCATTTTTATACACTAATAATGAAGGAGCAGAAATAGAGATTAAGAAAATAATCCCACTTATAATTGCACCAAAAAAATAAGATGCCTAGAAATAAATTTGATCAAGGAGGTGAAAGACTTGTCCTCTGGAAACTATAAAACACTGATGAAAGAAATTGAAGATGAAACAAAAACTTGGACAGATATTTCATGCTCATGGATTGGGAGAACATATATTGTTAAAATGTCCATACAACCCAAAGCAATCTACAGAGTTAATGCAATTCACATCACAATACCAATAGCATTTTTCACAGAACTATAACAAATAATCCTAAAGTTTTTATGGCAGCACAAAAGACTACAAATAGCCAAAGCAATCTTGAAAAAGAACAAAACTGAAGAGCCCAGATTTTAAGATATACTACAAAGCTATCATGGAACAGAATAGACAACCTAGAAATAAATCCATGATTATATGGTCAATCTACAACAAAGGAGACAAGAACATGCAATGAGAAACAGACCATCTCTTCAACAAATGGTTTTGGGAAAACTGGATAGCTACATGCAAAATAATTAACCTGGACCACTTTTTACACCATACACAAAAATAAATTAAAAATGGATTAAAGACCTAAATGTGAGACCTGTTAACCATAAAAAATCCTAGAAGAGAACACAGACAGTAATTTCTCTGTCATTGGCTACAACAGTTTTACAGATATGGCTCCCAAGGCAAGGGAAACAAAAGCGAAAAATCAACTCTTGGGACTATAGCAAAATGAAAAGGTTTTGCACAGCAAAGGAAACCACTAAAAAAACAAACGACAGCCTACTGAATGGGAGAAGATATTTGCAAATTATATATCCAGTAAGAGATTAATATCTAAATATATAAAGAACTTACACAAGTCAACACACGCAAAAAAACAAATAATCCAATTTAAAAATGAGCAGAAGACACGAACAGACATTTCACCAAAGAAGACATACAGGTGGCCAACAGACACATGGAAAGATTTTCAACATCACTTATCATCAAGGAAATGCAAATCAAAATCACAATGAAATCTCTCTCCTTACACCCATCAAAATGGCTAAAATAAAAAACACAAAAAACAACAAATGTTGGCAAGGATATGGAGAAAAAGGAACCTTCTTGCACTATTGGTGGGAATGCAAACTAGTGCAACCACTGTGGAAAATAGTATGGAAGTTCCTCAAAAAAATTAAAAAAAAAATTACTATAGGATCCAGTAATTCCGCTACCGGATATTTACCCAAAGAATACAAAAACACTCATTTGAAAAGATAGCATATCCTCGGAGTGGACTTGAATAAAAGGCACATATCTCTTCATAATTATAGCTATGACATATTAGAAAGTACTTTAAGCCTTTCCTTACATGTTATCACAGATGAGTGGTTCCTTATTCTCCATCTGAATTTGAAGGTGATGATAGCTTTTATTAAGCCTCATCATAAACTGCATCTGAAAAATAAAATTTCCTTTTAGATTAAAACAAACCTAACAAAAACCAGCTGTTCTTTGAAGTAGTATGTTCATAGCCTCATAGCCTCAGCACATGCAAGTCTACTTCTAAAAGCAACATGTGGAAATTGCCCAGGAGAGGTTGCCTGCTATCCACTTGACTAACCACACTTCTCTCAGCATCCTTCATTCCACCATTAAATCAGAAGAGAAAGAAAATAATGATTCAGTGCCTACTTCAGGAAAATGTGGAAATTTAGTGACAGCCAAGACTATTCAGAAGTGAGTAAAGTCCCCTTCCTGACACACATCATAATCAACACGAGTTCCACATGGTTTTACATTTAAATATTAAAAAATGAAACCATAAAGCCATTCCCTAAAAGTAAATGTGGGTGTTTATTTACATGGTTCTCTGTAGGAAGATCTTTATAAGCACACACAAAAGAAAGAAACCATAATGACAAAGAATAATGCATATAAGTGCCTTAAGTATAGGTGTGCATACACACACATACACACACACACACAACTATTTCTGGGCATTAAAAAGCCATTAAAAAAACGGAGAAAAATTGAGAAATATTGAAAATAAGTAACAGGCAATATGTTAATATTTTCAACTATAAATACCTCTTATAAACTAATGGAAATAAGACAAACATCTTTCAAATTGAACAATTTATAAAAAGGAAATGACCAACACAAATCGATTAAAGTATTACTAATAATTCAATTTAAGGCAGAAAAGATACAGATTTCTTTCATAAAAACTGGCACCAAAAAAATGCCCAAAGAAGATTCTCAATGTTAGTGTGAAAATTGTGTATTTTCAGGCACTAGTGAACAGCTTGTTGATATGCACCAAAAGGCTTAAATGTGTGCATAACTCCATGACACAGCCCTTCCGTGTCCCTAAATTTATCACAAAGAGGTGTTCATGGATGTCTGCCAAAATAGAAATATAAATCAAAACACTGTTGATGATTCTGAAAAACTAGAATTGAACCAAACTGTCCAAAAATAAGTTTTTTGATGTGGACTTTTACCTTATTATTGAAAATTATGTTAAATAACATTAAATTACTTGTTTTTATTTGTCACAAGTATTTCATGCATGTTATTGCTAGAGAGCTTAAAAAAAAAAAAAAAACCTGACAAATACATTTGATCCTGATACAGTTCTATGAAATGAGGCAGTTCCTATAATTAGCCTTATTTTGCAGAGAAGAAAACTAAGCCCCTGAGCAATTATTGACAGGTCCGAGATCATAGAACAGGTACATGGTGAAGCTGGTCCATCTGACCATGCAATATCCTTTGAACTGATTACATTCTATTTATGTTTTGGCTAGTAGCATATTTTAATTCCCGGGATTACAGTGTTCATGTTAGGCTGACAAAATATGATGTAGTAAACTACATTTCTTCCAAATTGTGTCCTTCTACTCGAGAGCTGCATTTCAGTACCCATCATTCTATGAGGGCTCAAGGAAACAAAATCAGCCTTGGGAGCATTTCACCATAAAAGCCACTTTGGAGGATAGGCCGACCCCACTTTATATCATCCTTGCATAGTGCTCATTCAGGATCAATCCCTTCCTCGATGAATGACTTTCTGGTATATACAGATAAAGCAGCCCATTCCAATACACCCATAGTACACACACACACACACACACACACACGTGTGTGTGTGCTTCCTCCCCCATGCCCTTTGAGTGCTATCTCATGCTCTGAGCCAAAGAATGAGAGCAGCAGCAGACTGTTTGGCACATTCTTGGCCTGTGGGTTTTAGTGCAAATTCTCTCGGCCAGTAACCATTCTAAAGTGCTATACAGAACTGACTGTTTTTTACCGTGAATGATTACATATTTTGCTCTGACCTCAATTGCTGCCACGTATTTTATCTTTGGCCAGTTTTGACACACCTAAAGCTGATAGAGGATGAGCAAATGTTACAGTGCCAGCTCTGTCCCCAAAGAACCAAAGATGAGTATCTCTCTACATGTTAAAACTACAGGATACGTGTGGATACGTGTGGATACGCTGGGTGGGGGTGTGCATGGGATGGCGCATAGCTCCGGGTAGAGAAAACAGATGGCAAAGACCAGCAGACAATGAAGGACTGATGGTAATTCGTTGACACTACGGAGGACAGGGCTGTGACCTGTGACACTTAACCAAAATTGGTTGGATGGGAAGGGGAAGCTTATGACTTTGGGGAAATGAAGAGGAAAGGAAAAGTAGTTGTTAATGTAAGATGACTAGAGCACACGCTGATCCGGTTGCTCTTCCATTTCCCATTTCCCATTTCCAAGTGGATCTTGACGGGATCCACTCCCCAATTCCATTTTCTAAGAGTGTATTGGGTTTTCGGTATTGAAAAGCAGGGAATCCAACTCATACATTTTCACCAACATGAATTTAGATATCTCTTAGTCTCATAATGACCTAACAGTAAAGAGGCTAAAGCCCTAGGTTAGTGATCTTAGGCTGACCTAGTTAGCCCTACGTTAGTGCAGACTTGCTTCCATTACTGATCAGGCTGATGTGTGAGAAACCTCTTCATCTTTTTTAGTTACACTTCACAGGCTAACCAAGAAGGATGGTTTTCAAGAGTTTGGCCTTTTTCCACAGTGGTGTTCCTCAAACTTCTCTTTCTCAGAATCAGTCCCTAAGTGTCATGAAAGGAAAACAAGTTAAGTTTCCTCTGGCTAACAAAAGTTCAGGAAAACCTGAGTTCAGGGGTGCCTGGCTTCAGGAAAACCTGAGTCCAGGGGTGCCTGGCTCAGGAGTGTACATCTCCATCTCAGGGTCATGAGTTTGAACTCCATGTTGGGTGTAGAGATTACTTTTAAAAAATTTAAAATTAAAAAAAAAAAAAACCACCCAAGTTAAATAACATTCTTGTATGTTCTTCAATCCCAGATCATTCAACAACTTATCTCTGCAAATATATCTTAGCATTTCCAAAAGGGGGCTATAATATGATGTAGTGTTTCCCAAAAAGAATTGACTATAAGGACCCTGTTTCACAGAGCACACATGCCATCTCCTGGGCTGCAGCTCTGCAGGACACACTTGGGAGAATGAGCTGCAGGGCAAGATCCAACAAGCCTCTGATCTGGGGTCTTACTGTTGCCTCATCTTTTTTTTTTTTTTTTTTTTTTTCCCACTTAGCTCTCTCATGGCAAATTGTGAGGGAAAGAATTCCACCAGGTGGTAGTTTATCTGTTTACAAGTTCCCCCACGTGGGACGCATGGGTGGCTCAGTGGGTAGAGTGTCTGCCTTTGGCCCAGGGCATGATCCTAAAGTCCCAGGGATTGAGTCCCACCTCAGGCTTTCTGCATGGAGCCTGCTTTTTCCTCTGCCTATGTCTCTGCCTCTCTTTCTCTGTGTCTCTAATGAATAAATATACAAAATCTTAAAAAAAAAGAAAAGTTCCCCCATGTAATTTGAGTGTCACTGATTTTCTTAAAAGTTTGTTTTTTCACTAAAAGACAATACATACTGATCAGAAAAAGCTTTTAATGTGAGAAAAGTAGAGAGGATTATGAACATGTATAATCCCCCACCTATAGGAAAGTTGTTTGCATTTTAGTTTGAATTTTTATTCTTTTTTTTAAATTCCTATTTGTCATTATAAAAAATTATACTAAAAATCATGATACTTTTTAAAAAAAGATTCTATTCATTTATTCATGAGAGAGAGAGAGAGGCAGAGACACAGGCAGAGGGAGAAGCAGGCCCCATGCAGGGATCCCGATGCGGGACTCGATCCTGGGACTTTAGGATCATGCCCTGAGCCAGAGGCAGACGCTCAACCACTGAGCCACCCAGGCATCCCTAATTTTGTATCTTTATTGCAACTTCCCATCATATCATTATGAAGTTTCAGTGAGATTACAAATTTATGCAAATGAAATAGAATAAAATGCAAACTATGAAAACATAAACCCATGTGGTCCTCTGTCTTGACTCCTGCTTGCAGCTGAAAGATTGAACCCTTCTTCTCTTTTTTTTTAATGACACTCTGGGGACATTTGTGTTCTTGCTGGTTCCTACCAAATTTAATTCTTGATTTTCTGTTCCCCAGGATTATAGCATATCTGCTATTCTTGTGAAGTGAAATTCTGGTACCTTTATTAGTATCATGCTGTCATTGTATCATTGAAAATAATCCAAAATTGGAATTATTAGCGTTTTGAAATCAAGATAAACAATTTGATTATTTAATGTATATGAAAAGAAAGAAAGCCCACACATTTGGAGTGCTACATGCCTACAGATGAGAGTAGATTATGGTGTTGAAGATGGTCTGTAATTCTCACTGCAGCTCAAAGATATTTCAAATAAGTAGAATATAAATGTTACAGTTTTGATATAGATTCAGGCAGTTTATCTATGATACAACTCAAGGAATGACAAACTACAGGTCATTTCTGAAACTAAAACTACAGTTCCTCTCAACAAAAACACTATAGTCCCTTTAAAAAGACCAAACTAAACATATAAAAAGATTTTCCAAAAGATCTCTTCAAAGATTTCTAACAAGAAATAGGATTATTAGAAGAGTCAGAAGAAAATATTTGGAGTTAGCACAAAAATCCCTTATCATT
Organism: Canis lupus baileyi; assembly: GCF_048164855.1. Lineage (NCBI taxonomy): Eukaryota > Metazoa > Chordata > Mammalia > Carnivora > Canidae > Canis > Canis lupus. The sequence continues at coordinate 20,147,325 of NC_132843.1, read as the reverse complement.
TTCTTCATTAGTGGACAGTCAGAACAAACTTGGTGTGAAAAATTTGTGTACATTAATCTTTGGTACAAAATAATGACAGCAGTAATGAACTTTGATTTTTAGTAACTAGACTACATCATGTGACCTTTGACATTTTTAGGATTAATTAAAATGTTTTCATTGTGTGAGGGGATTAGCTTGTTTTCAAGCAATAACTTCCCACTAATAATTTTATCAGCTAATCGTTTGTTAGAAGGATGATGCTTGTTTGACTTTTGAATTTATGAATGTGTGAGTTAGCTGATATCATAATATATTTATAGATTTTTATTTTTGAAATTATTATTTAGCTTCATGGATTTTATTTTGTAAAATCTCAACTTATTTATTTTTATTTTTTTGCAAAATACTAGTAGGTCAATATTATGTAAAATAGATGAAAGACTAGGGTGTCCTTTCATTTCCAGTATTGCATTCACTAATCACTTCTTTGGGTCTCTTGTCAAATGTCACCATCTAGAAAAGCCTTTCCTTGGGGTGAATGGCGGCTCAGTCTGTTAAGCATCCTACTCTTGGTTTCTGCTCAGGTCATGATCTCAAGGTCACGATCTTGTGGTGGTGAGATCGAGCCCCATGTCGGGCTCCCTGCTAGGGCAAGAACCTGCTTCAGATTCTCTTTCTCTCTCTCTCTGTCCCTCCCATTCATGTGTCCTCATGCTTTTTCTCTCTCTCACTCAAATAAATAAATAAATAAGAAAAGCAGAACATGCTCCCACACCAGATCCTCTCAGTACCTTGTATTGCTGAATTTTCCTACCTCTTAGATATTGTTCTGAAGTAATATTATTATTAATATATGAATAATTGTTAATAATTATTATATATTAATAGTATTAATTATATTAATATGATATATTGTTAGATAATAATTGTTAATATATAAATAATATTATTATTATTTGTTTACCTGATATTATGTATCTTCCCTCAAAGGCATAGAAGCTCTCTGCGAAAAGAGTTTCCTATCTGTGGCTTGATTGTATAGAAAAGTGTCTTGCACACGGTAAGGGATTAGAAAATATTTGTTAAAAAAAAAGAAAATATTTATTCAATGAATGTGGTAATAAATGAAGAGCTGCAGATTTCAGTCTTTGAATAGATAATAATTAATAATGATGACATAAATTGCTGTGATTTGGGGATTATTAGTATTGACACTGAGATGAGTATTTTTGTTTTTTTTTTTTAAATCTGATACTGTTTATTTAAGATCAGATCCCATTTTTTAAATTCCTGGGTCAAAGTCAACGACTCTTCTAAAGTGATTGGGAATCCATTTCAAAATATCCATTCAGGAAGGTTACACCAATTTACATTTGGATTAGTGATTCATTCTTTGTCTACTGTTTGGCTTTTAAACTTCTATGCATTGGCTTCTGTCTCCACTAGTAGCAGCCTCTCCCTACTTGCTTTCTTCTAAATGATGGTATTAGATCTCTTTTTCCACTAAAAGCCAAATGCCCTTCCTGACAAAAAAAAAAAAAAAAAAAAAATGATTTGAGACTACAACTTCAAGTGTGATTGTTATTTCCTTAGGTGCTCTCCATAAGGTCATGGTCAGTGATCATAAAAATTAAACACAAAATTTACTGAAAATTATCAATTTCTTCCAATATGCTCTTGTAATTATTGCTACAAACAAAAGCCAGATTTCCTTTATAGGATGGACTTGAAGTTAGTATTTTCATCTAGTTTATATACTAGCAAATTGTTTTACAGTAATTTATATAATGTCTAACATTTTGAATTTTGCCAATATACAAAGAAAACAATCCTCTTTAGGTTTTGTTAACAAGTTGTTTGTCAAAATCTGTATGTGTGCAGGATGACGAAGGCAAGTTGTTTTTCTTTCTTCTTCATTTTTTTAAATACCTGCTTTTATTTTTTTGTGGCTAATTAAATGTGGAGTACTGTGTATACATCTGAAAGGTAGCACCTTTAGCTCTGCAGGCTTTTATCCCAGACATCTGATAATAATTACCGCATAAATAAATTCATAATACCAGGCAGTTAGAAGCAGTCTAATTGCAACAATTAATTTGTAGACTTACCTAATTAAATTTCCCTGGCCAGAATGTGTTGTCTGCATACATCAAAGTTTACAAAGGAGGAGTAACAGAGCAGAATAAAAAATGACAGTGTCCCTAATAGAGTCCCTTGAGAGGGACTTCTAAGGTTAAAATAAAAATCTATCAATGCTGAACAAGAAAATATGCAGTTCAGCTGAAATGATGAATGGTTCTGCTAACCTTCATGCAAAATGATCCTGACACATATTATTATTGAAATAGAAATGAGCATATCTTTGTCTACCTTATTGCTTTTACAAAGTGGATGAAATGGTCTGGGAGTCTGAAAACTCTTTTTATGTTGTACTTGGGAACATTAAGACAATCCTGATCTCTTTCTTCCTCTTGAGAGTCTATAGCTACTTGTTTATCTGTTTTCTTGCTTGCTTGTAGAATTGAGTAATTGTGTGAATGCGTGGTGAGAAGAGAAAACTGCATAGCAGGCATCTTTGGCTGGCACAAAGGTGTTTGCCCTGCCACTGAGGAACACAGGAAAATTCAAGTTTTCCGGCCTTGTCTGTGACATATGGGGAAAAAAACGACAATTATAATGCCACACTATTTCTTAAAAAGAGATAGATAAAAATAATTTAGTGGCTGAGAGGAAATAGTATGGATCAGCTTAACTTGGAAATAACCTTATCAAAGTTCTCAGTAATTCCTATTCCTTTTGTATTTATTTATTTATTTATTTATTTATTTATTTATTTATTTATTTTTGCAAAAGCCTTTGCTTTTCTTTTTCTTTTTATCATCCACAGAGGAAGCTAATTCTCCTTTTAATCCTGGTATTTATTAACATGTAAGGAATGCTCATTTTCAACCTGATAGGTCAGCTATTCTATTTATATCTTGTTAAGTGCCCTCCTGGTCCTGCTTCCCCACTGTTGCACATCTCTACCTCCTGCTGCCCTCTCTCCCTACTCCCAGTCCATGGCTGGCAACGATTAACACCTACTGTATGAATGCCCTGCCCTTTGCGAGTTCCTGAACTAACCTGGAGGTGGGCAGGTTGACTTTTCAGGGGCCCCAGTTTTCATCTGTACCCTGTCAGTGGTGAAGGGTAAAGAAAGTCTTCCTGTGGTTTTCAGCCTTAGCATATAATTGTTGCCCCTAAGCAACAAGCTGTGACTTGTGAGAAGTGGAAATAGGTTTTCTTACTAAAATAAAATATAAATTAATTTAAAAATGGGCAAGGACATTATTAATAAAAAATATTATAAAATTGTAGTGGGAGATAAAGCCTTCATTTTAGACACTGTGTCTCTTATTCTGTCTTGACCTGTCTCTGGAATTGTAGGTAGAAACAAAATCAGACATGACAGGATACATATGAGTTTTCTTATTGAAATGAATGTGGAAGTTTTAACATCAAACAAAAGAATAGCTAACACCACAAGAAAATTTAGAAACTGTGTCAGAGTGCAAAGTATGTTATAAAACGTTAATTAATTCTAATACTTTAATTACTTAATAATAAGATGAACTGCTATATGTTAACTGGTTGTGGGATGTCCTTTTCTGTAGAACAATGTAAATTCTTAACCTTGAGGTAGAGGCATTTACAAGGAAATTTGTTTACTTCAAGCCTTTTATTGATGTCATCACCAGTTCTTTATTTTCTCTTCCATTTTTAAACCCATAGGAGCCTTTCAATGCCAAATGAAACACTTCCCACAAAATTGTAATAGACTTCTCTCCAGTCCCTCCAAGAAGGTGTAATTCCAACAGTTTTGTCTAGAAATATTTCCTTTGCTTAGGTTAGACTAGGCTCTATTTATGTCTCATACTGAACGTGGAGTGACGATGTGGTGAACAAAGATGTGTGGATACAGAGTAAGAAAACCAGAAAATTCCTCGGTTAGTTTTTAGTCAGAATGTTAGTTTGACTTCACTGTTTTATTTTACATGTAGATTCTCAGTTAGTTGTACTCAAATTCAACTGTGAGGGTAATGTCACATCATGTAAAATACAATTGATCTTTGATCCTCTGTAATAATGGATTATTACCACCCTTTGTAAAATTAGAAAATTAGAGGCTTTCAATCTCTGTACCTATGACATATTATTTGATTTATATATCTGATTCAAATAAATTTGACTTTAAAATGTGCCTGCTACAAAAAAGGGTCTACATAGAGAATTCAGGTCAAAATAAAGTAAAAGTAAATCCTATCTTCTGATGTGAATTAAATTAGAAACTCTCAGAAAGATAGGAGAAAAGAAAGATAATGAAGTTTGGGTAATGGAATTAACCAGGAAAGAACTCCTCCCCCATGTTGACCTCTCTCTGAACATTCTCTCCTTTTGGCTTCTGTGACACCATACCCTCACTCTCTGTTTATTCTCAGTAAACTTCACTGGCTCATTGCATTTTACTTGGATCTCTTCAAGCTTTTTCCCAGCCTCCTTTTTCTCCTGTTATATTCCAGTAGGAGGTGTCTGAATGAGCAGCATCAACATTACCTGACACTTGTTAAAATTGCAGGCCTCACCCATGAATCTCAAACGTATGTACTAAGTCAGAAACTCTGGAAGTGGGACTCAGCAACAATCTAAGTTTTAACAAACCTTCTAGGTGGTTCCTAATACACACCCAAGTTTAAGACCCTTTACTGTGTTCTCTTCTGAGGTTTTCTGATCCACAATTAGGGCCTTCAGGTGATGTACATACTGTGGGAGGTTGTATTTTTTAAAGATAGCCATAAACGTATCCCTTGTCATATCAACCCTTCTAGAATCTTGCTACTTTCCCATTAACAGGTAGAATTAAATTACCCTTCTCTGGAATCTGGGTAGAATTGTGACTTGGTTGTAAACCAGTAGTATGCAATGGGATGGATTCTGAGTAACTTCCAAGGATAAGACATACAAAATAATGTCTTCTGTCTTGTTTAACTAGAACACCCACTGTGGGGGATCTCTAGTCACCAACTCAAAAGTCTAACCTTTCTGAGGCAGCCAGGCTACAGGGTATCCAGTCCCAGAGAAAGACTGTCCATTCCAGTGGCAGTCTTAGACTTCAACCTCTTCTTTCTTGGGCACCAGACCATGAGCACATGAGCCCGCAGATGATTCTAGTTCACATTTGTCTAGTTGCTCTCCTGCCTTCAAGCCCTCTGAGCTGTGGCTTAACATCATGGAACAGAGGCAAGCCATTTCTGCTGTGCCTCTTCTGTGTCCTGACTCATAAATCTAAGAGCATACTAAAATGATTCATCCTTTCCCTTAAGTTTGGGGAAACTTACATAGAGATAGTAAGTGGAACATATAGTATATACAAATTTATATTTCCATTTGAAAATTCTGTTTGAGGTCCAGACATAGAAATGGAATTGCTAACCTGACAACTTCACTTGGAAGTTCACAGGCATCTTAAATTACATAGAAAAAAAAATGACAGGAAAAAATGAGTTAAAAAACAGAAAAATAAAGCTATTATTACTTAATAAATCTAAACCCTTATTCATTACAAAATAGATAAATCTCTAACCAATTGAACTTTTATCAAAGAAGAAAGCAAAAAAATAAGGAGGGAAGATTAGCCAGCAAATGAGGAAAAAGAAGTTAAAAACAATAGGAGACTTATTTCCATCACTCTATGTAAATAAATTTGAAAATATATGTGAAATGTTTAACTTTCTGGAAAAATACAATTTATCAAAGTTTACTTCAATATAAGATCTAAATTCTAGGTATAAATCTAGGGAGAGAAATTCTCTCCTGATAAGTTTTTGTATAAGATTTAGAGATAGTCATAAAACAGTTCTTCCACAAAAAAAAAAAAAAAAAAAAATTGAGCCTGAGGACCATATGGCTTCATGGGATAATGCTTCTAAACCTTGCAAAGTTGGTTATTCTTAACCATTATTTCACCTTTCCAGAGCACTGCAATAGTTAAGAAGAATCTCCAAGACCTTCTTATGCAACAAGTTTACATTGATACCAAAACTAACAAAGAATATACAAAAAATACTGTAGCACAATCTCATTTGAAAATACCAATGAAAAACAAATCAATTAGCAAGAGAATCCAACACCCTTGTAAAAATAATATATCATATCATGACCGGTGGAGTTAATCCTATGGAATAACTCTCAGAGAAAAAGGCATAGGATGATGTCTAGAGACAACAAGAAATAGTATGTATGTTAAAATTCCATTCATATTCATGATAAAAAAAAAACACTGAAAATGGAGATTGGTATTTTCCTATATATATGTATTATTTGTGTATAAATCACATCTACTTTACAGAGAACTTCTCTGTGGGGCTTCTCCCTTGCTTTCAGTATAAAAATCAGTATCTTTAACATGGATTGAATGTTGGTGGCTCTCCAAAATTCAGCTGTTGGTATCTTGACCCTCAGTGTGATGGTTCTAGGAGGTGGGACTTTGAGAGGTCACTAGGACCTGAGGGTGGAGCTCTTGTGATGGGACTGGTGCCCTTACAAAAAGAGACACAAGAGCTCTCTCTCTCTCTCTCTCTCTCTCTCTCTCTCTCTCTGCTGTCTTCCATGTGAGGGGACAGTAAGAACACAGGCAAGAGGGTCTGTAAACTGGGCAGAGTGTCTTCACCAGACCCGAATCTACTAGCACCTTGATCTTGAACTTCCCAGCCTGTAGAGCTGTGAGAAATAAAGGTTTGCTGTTTAAGCCACCCAGTCTATGGCAATTTGTTATAGCAGCCCACACTGCCTAAGACACGTGGTCTTCCTATCTGTGAGTATGCTGGCATTGACTGCATCTCTTGCTTCATTGCTTACAAACTCACCTTCTCACTTTCCAGAGTCTAGCCATGAAAGACTGAGAGAAGTATCAGTTTTGTTTGTTTTTGAAAGAGAGAAAGAGATGGTGGGATAGGTGGGGAGGGGCAGAAGGAGAGGGAAAGAGAGAATCTCAACCAGGGCATGGAGCTGGACACTGGGCTCGATCTCACAACCCTGAGATCATGACCTGAGCCAAAATCAAGAGTCAAATGCTTAACTGACTGAGCCATCCAGGTGCCCTAAATTTCTTGAACTTCTATTTTCTCACCATCTCTGCTGCTTAGAATGCTCTCCTCTCTCTTCTTTTGATTAATTTGTATATATTCTTCTGATTTTATCTGCAGGATCACTTTCCCAAAAATTCCTTCCCAGATTCCCATGACTAGATCAGACTCCCCTGCCCCAACCCTATACACTCTCTTGATGCCACATAATTTCCTTCAGAGCACATATGGGACCACATATGGCAGCACATAATTTATTTGTTCACTGTTAGCTGTGCTGCATGACAGCAGGAGCATGTTGGGTTATTTCTCACCACAGCTTCAGCACTAGTGCAGTGCCCAATATGGAGTAAGTGTTCTGAAATATCTTTGGAAGAATTGACCTGATGGACTTCTAGGGATGCTGAGACAGTCATGATATAGTCCCACACCCTCTAGACTTAGAGAGAAATGAGATTTGAGTTTCTTCTGTGTTCTAGCTATGGATTTTAATTCTCAGAATCTTATTTTTTTTTCCATTTAAGATGATACTTCACAAGGTGGTCTTAAACAGTAAAGAACCGATGTATGTTTGAGCCGTTAGCAAATTTTAGGACGATATGCAAAAAAAATGATTCTATTGTTCTTAAAAATTTCAGAGTGTTCTTAATATTACACTATGATGTAATTTTATGGAACCAAGTGAGACTTATAGATATGGAGGACATTATGCAATGCGAAAGTTTACAGGCATCTAGGCGTTTCAGAGTGAATTAGTGGAAAGACCATAGACCTCTCCCCTGTCTGAACCTGAGCTCTGCTGCTCTGAGACTTTCTGACCTCGGGACTCCTGGCTGAGCCTCATATGTGTAAAGGAGAATAGTAGATATCCATGAAAACAGTGGAAGCTTAGCACAAAGGAGACAACAGTAAATTTCCTTTTCCCTTCATATTTTAATATGGTGTGTGTGTGTGTGCGTACACATGAGTACACAACTGTAAAAATCAGGGATTACTGGTTTTTCTAGCTTGGAATTAATTGTGGTATTTTAAACACGAGACAAAAGGAACAAATTTCAAGATACAAAAAATTCAGAGGCCAATTGCAATGGCTTTTCTATTGGGCTTCGTTTTCTACCCCAAACAAAATTAATTACATTGTCTACATAGGCTTCAGCCCTCTGCCTGATTCTTCTCTTTTGTTATTCTTTCCTTTTTCTATCTAAATATCTTGGCAGAGCTTACCTCTCTACCATGCCCACCATTTTTGCTCACAATTAATGTCTGTTTAAAACAGGAAAGTTGTTTGATGCTTTAAAAAAATCTATTTTGTAGCAAAAAAGATTGGCAGCATTGAGAGTCTGGCATAAACATTGAGAGTCTGTCATAAACCCATTATCACATTTGAGGTAGGTTTTGCCTCTATTTTTAAAAGTGGTGACTTCAGAGAGGAGGTGTCTTTAGAGACAAACTCCTCGTAGGAACTTCAGTAAACATTACAGTTCTACTGGTGGCAATTTGTGAATTTATTCTGGGGAAGATTACACACAGATCTCGAAGTGACATACCTAATTACAATAGTACATGCTAATTCTATGCATTTCCTGTGGGGAAAAAATATCATCAGTTATAGAAGTGAATGATAGGAGTCATATCAGATCCATAAGGGGAACTTAATTGAATCTTCCAGAGCATTAGACTAATAGTTTGGCATAAATACCCACTGAAATACTCTCAAATATTCTGGCAGAAATACACTGACATATACTAGACCGATTTGGGGGTCTATCATATGCCTTTCCCGAAAAACAGGTATTCCCCTCTTCCCTCTACAAAGCTGTAGCAAATGGTCTTGGGGATCAGTAGGCCACTCTGAATTCCTGCCATCAAAATGGACAGGGCCACAGAGTCAGCCTCCATCGAGTCCTGGCTACTGTTTTCTTGTGCAGACTGAGAGGTATATTCTGATTTCTACCATCTCCCCTGCAGGTCATAACAGGAGAAAACAGGACAAAAAGTGGGTGAGTCAGGCCAGTCCTTAAAGGCTTATATCTGCTTAAAATTTGGTTGAAATGAACACTTGGACTTTGCTGGGATTACCTTTTTACTTTGTTCCATTATCAGATAAACAAATATGCAGTGCACATAAATAATATGCATACAAATTTCCCCAAGGCCTCCCTTGGATCTCAGGGAAAGATGCTCAGATTTCCATGGTCTCAGGCACTCGCATGGAATGAGGACTTCACCTGATCAAGAGTCGAGACCCATTTTAAAACAATTTTAAGGTGAAGGAGGAGGTGATCCAGTGGATTTATATCCCCCAACCTCTCCTGTACTTAGCATCTGTGTTCTGGGTGCATCGCCTCCTGCCCTACCATGGGTATGAACTTCTGCAATGAATTTTCTTCCTGCATAATCAACCCTCTTTGAAGTTTTATTGCAGCAGGCATGGCCATGCCCCTAACCCAGAGAAATAGAATATTCCGCGGATAACAAGGGAGGTAGACATGCAGATGGGATAGACTCTTGGAGTATTAATCTATGGCCTACCTCCTGTGATAAAAAAATCATGGAGGAAGTCCCTCTCCATCAGTCATCAGGAAATGATGGAATAATAATATGAAACAGAAGAAAAGGTACAATTTCAGGGCACGTGTACTGTAATTGGAAGAAAAGGACAAGGTAATACAGCTGATAGAGAGTTCGCTACTCTGCCTCTCTGTGGCTCATCCAAAAAGCACCAGCTAATTGTGCCATTTAAGTGACCACTTGGTTAGGATTGCATCTGAATGTTAATGTTTTCTTTATTCAAAAAGCCTTGGGCATTCATCAACCAGTGGCATCTTGCTTTTCCTTTTCACAAGCTCCCTTTTGACTACAAGTGTGTACAACATTTATTAATTCATCTACTCTATTCAGATACATCTGAAGCCAGTATATCCTTTCCCCCTTTGCTTTTAAATGAAAAGAAACTAAAATTGAAAAGAAATCTTTCATCTCACTACTTCTGTCTCGGATGTGAGAGCAAAACCTTGAATAGCTTTTCTGCTACTCCTCACTTCTTGCGGAGTTGTTGGGTAGGTTTTCCTACAAAGCAAGGCAATGTATTTTGCTTTTAGGGAATAAAGAAAGATTTTTTAAAATACCATTCATCATCAAGTAGATTTCCATTAGCACAGTGGTCAGTTTCATTACATGGTATGAATACCTCTATTATGTGCTGGAAGCGTTCATTGTCCTTTCAAAAATATATTGAAAATAATTTGATGTCAATTTCCATGGTGATAGAAGAGAAGAACATCACTTGGAACCATAACAAGCACCTATATCTGAATTATTGTGAAGCACTGAGATGGTCCCTTTGTGTCAAGAGTTCTCTGGTTTGTTGTTATTGTTTCATTATCTGAGAAGAAAAAAAACCCTTCAAAAATGTAGGGCAATTATTAAATCTCATCCTCTTTTATATTTTGTTGGCCAACCAATGTTTTGTGTGTGTGAGATAATGCTTCAAAAGAAGCATTCTAATTCTGCTTTTGTGAAGATTTTAAGAATGAATCTATGAGTGGAAAAGGGTTTAATATAAGGCATCAAAACCTAAGATTCTCTTTGTATTGCCGAATGCCACTATATAATCCTTTCTCATTGTTTATGAATCACAGAAACTATTGGCAAAGGACTATATGGACGTACATTCCTGGTTCTTCTCTTTTTTCCAGTTTTTATCTACTTGATTTTACATCTTAAACCTACACGAGACTGAATCTTAGGGGTGCGGTACCTTGTGAGGAATGTACTTAACCTGGTTGCCTTTTCTGGGTTCCAGAATCAGGCCAACCATGTTAGATGGAAGCCTCTCAGTCTAGATAGATTCTACATCATATTTTGAAGAACTGTAGAGAGTCCGACTTCAAATAAGAGGCATAGAATTAGTTCAACATGAATGAGCTCACACTATGAGTTTACCACATGTTTAAGCTTATTGAATAGAACACTCAATTGATATACCTGCGCTGGCCTAGTTAAATCCCAATTACTTGACACAAAAGAACTCTTGGAGACCCCAAAGGCTGTAGACAGATATTTCTAAGGCTTTTGAGTTCATCTTGTTCCTGTTCAAGTTCTCTGCTTTCATAATCCTGTTACTACATCCTGCCTGCCTATATCCCACACCAGTTTCTGTGAAAAAGGACCTCTTGCTCTTATATCTGGACTTTTAATGTGATTTTCAGAAATTCATTAATCTCCCTTCCTGCAATGATCTCTTTTTTATTACAATCTGGGGAGTTTCAACTTTGTGCTACACTCCCTCCAAACACTGCTAGCCTTAGTTACCGAGAAAGTTCTAGAGATGGCTTTCTCTTTGCTGGCCAGCAGCCCTTTTACATCTTACCTGAAGTTATAGAAGGTATTTCCTTGCCTTTAAATTTTCTCCAAATTGGGTATGAATTAGAAAGGATTGTACAATCAAAGAGGGATTGTGATCTTATGGTCACCCCCCGGCTCTGGGATTTATTTCCACTTAATTGACCCAGGTAATGGATCATTTTGCTGTCTTAAGCATGATGCCCTTGTTCTGTGTTATGATATGTGGGATGTGGATAGAGTTAGAACTTTCTCCAATCAACACTAAGAGAGAGAAAAAGAAAGAGAGAGGGGAAGTTGGAGGTGGAGGAGGAAGGGGAAAGGGAGAGAAAGGGAAGAGATGACAGGAGGGAGGGGAAGGGAAGAATATAGCAAACTTTACTGCAGACTTAGAAGACAGAAGAAGTTCACATTGTAGAAATTAAAAAACTTGAAGTTGTATATTAAATATACTACTTAGAAGGTCTTTAATCTACACTACCCCTTGAGAGTTTTCCTTAATCACTCATTGTTTATTTTCTGTTGATTCTTTCTTCCTCTGCCCCCTCATCTCCTGTCTTCAGTTTCCTGGGAATCCTCCCATCCACATTCTTCTCAGTCCATGTATTTGGCAGAACATTTTGATCTTATCTTTGCTTCTACTTTCAAACTCGATCCCAAGATCTCCCAAGGCTACCACAGCGTTCAGGTGAATGTAAGGACCCTCTCCTCCATTAATAACAACAAAGAGGCCTGGCAAAGAACTTCAGATTTCATTTCATAGGAATAGAGTTCTAATTTTATATCTCATTTTCCCTCCATTATACTGGGTTGGAGTATCATTATCATTTACATTGATATGACTAAATCTGCATTGTCATATTCAATTTATGGCATTTTATTTTTAAAAACTGACTAAACTGGGTTAGAGGAAATGAAAGTCCTTAAAAATAGAATGTAAGAGAAAATTGTAGTAACTGGGATGCATTAATCTGAAGAAAAAAACACAACTGAGCAAGTGGGGAAAATTAGTGAGCAATATTCTATTAGAGATATTTCTACAGAAAGTGCTTTAATGTACTTACCTATCTCTTCTTAAAGTGTGAAGATATTAATCACATTCACTAACCTATTGTTACATAAGCTGTTAGGTGGTACTTGTTACAATGAATTCAAATGGAAATAAAACCTTATGGCAAGAGCAGAGTTTACCAACATCTATAACGCCAGCCTTTCCAAAAAGTTATATAGAATCCTTCATTAACAAAGAAATTCTTATATGACCTTTGAAAGAACAAACAAAAGAAGCTGCCTATGAATTTTATATTCGGCTCTTTAGGATAAGCAGCTGCTGAAATTCATCCAAAAAGTTTGCCTTAAATGTGTACGTGACTAGGCTTCCAGCGTAATACAGATTTCGTAATTTGGGTTCTCTTGAGATGGATATTTGATGACATGATCATGGGTTCAATTTCACAATTATCCCAAGAGAAATGCTGATCGGCATCAAACTTATTTTAGGAAAGGGAAGGTAATCCACTGTGTGTGTCTTGGGCACCTGCCAATTATTCTGTCAGAGGCCAAATTGCTTCAGACAGCTGTCTTGGCCTTCCAAAGCATTTTGAGCCCTGCACTGGCCATTCCTCGCTACTGATCATTACCTCTGGCAGAGATTATGCAGGAACAGACACGACCTCAGGGCAGGCTCATTCCTAATGACACCTGAGGTTGTGGAAGAGCAAGTCTACTTCACCGTTGGGTCACTATTAGAACCCAAGTAACTATGGAGTCACTCTGACTATAACAATGAACATGGAATTTTTATTTATTGGCAACATTGTGCCACACATGGAAAGCAGACTTCAATGGTTTTACCAAAATGGATTTCTTTGGACACACACCTCTTCTCCATTTACTCAGGTCATTCATATCGCATTAACAACTATACTCATTAATGAACTTAATTTGAATATGGTTAGAGAAGTTTAGTGGAGAATCTTGTATTTGTTAAAAAATAATTTTAAACCTCTCTAAAAGCAAAGACAATAAGGTCTTAAAATAAGACTACTGTACTCTTACTAGAAATTCTCGTCTAAAGGACTTTGGGGAAGTACCCTGGAGACAACATTCATCCTTTCATGAAGTAGTTCCTGAGTATATACTTTGTATCAGACAATTTTATACAGTGATGAATAAGGCGGCTAGGTGATAGTCGTTATGGAGCTAATTGTTTCTGGGAGAGGCAGCCAACAAAACCAGTTAAAGATGGAGACAAAATATTCAAGTTTAACAAGTCCTATGAAGGAAAAAAACAAGGAATTGAGACAGAGAAGAGCAGAGGGGACATTTCTCCTGAGACCCAAAGGAAGAAAAAGGGAGATGTCTGGTGAGCTGGACCAAAAAAACTAGAAGAAGATTGGAATAAGATGAGTTAAAGAGAAAAACAGGGGTGAAGTCATGCATGGATTTATAGGCCAACTCAAGAAGTTGGATTATATGATAAGTACAATGGAAAGTCCAGTGAAAGCTTTTTTCTCTTAACAATATCATCCAACTTTTGTTTCAACAAATGCCATTTTTCCCACCTATGAGTAGAAAAGTTTGGAGGGAAAGGAAGGGAAGGGAATAAGAAAAGAAGTGGTGAGACCATTTGAGAGTCTGTTATATGAATCCAGGAGAGAGAAAATGACTGGGTGATTTAAGATGGTGGCTGCAGCCATTTTTTTTTTTTTTTTTTTTGAGGTAGAATGTGGGGAAATGACTAATGCATTGCATGCAGGGAGCAATAAAGAATAAAGATGACTCTTGGTTTCTGCTACAGTAATGTGGCAGAAAATGGAAACAGGAAGACCTGTGCCTTATTTTGGAAGCAGTAGTTTTACCAAGGATGCTGACCCATCTGTAGGCTACACTTGAGCATATTTCTTGCTCAGACATCAAGGATGACAGTGGACCCTAGAAGGGCATGGGAATCTGGTGAGGGGTGCCTTTCCAGTGAGGCCTAGATAACAGAGCTTCAGGGATTATTGGCTTTAATTTAGATGGGGATGACATCTCTATCCTTGACCTGACCCTAGTCAGGCTCCTCTCAGCCCTCAAGCCTCCAATGTTAGACTCTGTCTGTGGCCCCTTTAGTTCAGTTTTACCAAAAATCATGCTGGGTCAGTTTAGAGAAAATCACCCATAGGCATAACTGGTATCTATTCCATAGGTGCCTTGGTATCTATTCCTCTGCCCTGCCTTTGGCAAGAATCCTAATGCATCATTCTAGCTAGAGTCCTGCTAGCTAATGTTTCCTCTGAGTAAACTACTCCCCCAACTCTGCTCCTTGGCTAGAAATCTCCCCCCCACCATCGTCCTTGTGTTAGAAGTTGAACCACATCCCTTTCCCAACTACTGCAACACACCCTCCCCTCCAGAGGTCCCCTGAATAAGTTGATCCTTTTTCAGCAAGTGTTATGAGTAATGTTTTTTTTTTTTTCTTTAACAGTGGAGAAAAAATAAAAGAAAGCAGGTCTGGGAAGAATGAGAAAGGGTGGCAAGAGCTAACATGCTGGCAAACAAAAAGTGAGTGGATGTATTTAAATGGCAGGAAGAGGTGAGCTGAAACAAGCTGACAAAATTTCATTTCTAGAGGGCACCCAGTGACATAGCACACAGGACCGAACTGCAGCATCTCCTCTCACACATCTGCTCTTGCTCTGTTTCTTAGAAGAAGGGAAAAATCTGCTCCAGGGATCTTTCCTTTCCCTTCCTCCCAGTCCTACAAATTGTTTCCCGCTAAAAGGAGACTTCTGTTAAAACTCCCCACCCTGGCAACAATTTGGTGGAAATGGAAACACATGGTAACATTTGTTTACCAAAGTCAGCACCTGATTTTGTGTCTTCTTAAAAGAACCTGAACTGGATGCGTCCATATCTGGGAGGAAAATAACCCAGCTCTTCTCGAGACATAGCATGTTCATTATTATTGTCATTTCAATGACACCAAATTTGAATTATGCCTAAAGTTCTTGATGATTTTGAATGCAATATTTCAGTGTCGTGTAAAGCAGATCAACCTGAAACCTTAAAAAAACAACAAATCTATTAAGGGGTATATGTAATATAAATCCAGACTACTCTAGATCTTGATTGAGTGTGATGTTTTTCATTCCAGATTTAATCCCTCAAGGATTCCAATATTAAGCTGAACACAGGGGATCCCTGGGTGGCTCAGCAGTTTGGCACCTGCCTTTGGCCCAGGGCACGATCCTGAGGTCCCGGGATCAAGTCCTGCATTGGGCTCCCAGCATGGAGCCTGCTTCTCCCTCTGCCTGTGTCTCTGCCTCTCTCTCTCTTTCTCGGTCTATCATAAAAAATAAAAATAAAAATAAAAAAATAAAAATCTTTAAAAAATAAAAAATAAACTGAACACAGGCTTGGCTTGATTTTCACTGTGCATCTCTGACAATGGTTAATGCATTGACAACTTAAAATCCATGCAGATTATTTTAGCATCATTTATTCCTTGAATTAGATGTTTTTGAGTATACTGGTCAATATTAATTCCTTAAGCAGTTTTACTGTGTATGCATTTCTCAAACATTACTGTGTATGCATTTCTCATACTCGTATGCATCCAGAAGAGACTTTAAAAACATATGACTCAGGTAAAGTGGGCTCTAGCTCCTTGTGATACTCTTTATCTTGCTCCTGGATATTGGTGGCAATCTGTCCCGAGAGGTGAAGAAGACCAGAATGCAGGATATGACTTCAGTGTCTTTGGGCCCTGACATTAGATTCGTCATCTAGAAGTCTAATAGGGGTTAAGAGTCTCTCGGCCAAAGGGACATTGGTATTGGAATTGTAGGTGTCTCGATGACAGTTTGATCAAGTCCTTTCATCAGGCGGACTACTGAGGTTGCACAAGAAGACTCATTCACATAATGCAGTCCACAGCCATCAATAAATTCTCCAGGGTTTTGTGCACTTGAATAGCAATAATATCCAACCACAACATTTATCATCAGGCCCAAAGTACTTATCAAGCATGAGTATTACTTTATCACTGAATCAGGATGAGCCTGTAAATTAAACTTAAAAAAAGAGGGGGAGCATCTTTGTCCTTTGGGTCTTGAACAGAAAGAAAAGGCTTTCTCATAATAATCTGTAGCCAAATCAGTGCTGCCAAGTAAACAGAAGACAGGACTTGTGTAGATGACAGAACATAGTTAGGTCTCTGAAACAAATTTGTAAAAATACAAGTGTTAGTTCTAGGATCTATTTTTCAGCTTTTCAGTTTTAGAACTCAAAGCAAACTACAGTAATGATATTTAAAACTCTCCCAGACTCTGATACCTTGAGGTCTTCCTATCCTGTCTGTATGTTTCTTTTAATGGGAAACAGCCCTAAAACACAAAGCACAGCACAAACGCTCTCTAAACATTCAAAAACCTCTCTCACAAGGAATATGGAAAAGAAATTGGAAGATGATAAGCAAAATTAGAACCAGGTGCCGATAGAATCTGGGAAAATGCGAATATACTTTTAACCCACTTATCCCACACCTCTTGTCAAGTATTTTTCATAGTAGATTTTAGTTCTATCCTGAAAAAGCCTTACTTCCCCTCTTCATAATTTATGTTGTATACTTTGTTTCTCTTCTATGTTTATAGAATCTCTATACTTAAATTTCTTGTCTATCCTTTGGCTTTATGGCTTTTAACATCATAACTTTTTTAAAAAGATTTTATTTATTCATGAGAGACACAGAGAGAATGAGAGGCAGAGACACAGGCAGAGGGAGAAGCAGGCTCCATGCAGGGAGTCTGATGTGGGTCTTGATCCCGGGTCTCCTGGGCTGAAGGCAGGCACTAAACCGCTGAGCCACCCAGGGATCCCCATAACTTTTTATTTTGACAGTCAACTGAATAGTCTTGTGTTGAGGTGGGGAGACAGTGAAGCATATGTGGAGGTAGGTGAAAACATATTGTTGCCTTTTAAGCCTCACTGTAAACGTGATCACGTATGATGGGAGTCTGCTGGCTATTTGAAATTATCAGTGGTGGCGATTTCTTGTTCTCGCAGAACACCAACATGGAATTGCTTCTCAAATCCTAAAAGCAAACATAGAATAGCATCTCGTACATGCTGTGTTTGAAAATTCTTCCCCACTAGCTGAATTGCAATTTATTTTTTCTGCAAGCTGAGTTTCTACCACAATTGTACGGATTAGTCTGCCTGGGCAGAAAGTCTCATATTCCTCTTCATTCCTGTTGTTTACTTATAGGGATCTGCCAAGAGGAGACGCAGGTTGCATTCATGAATGGCAAAAAAATAAGTTAATTAGATGCTTGGGGAAATAATTATGTAAATATACTTGAAGAATTCCATACATGGGCTATAAAATAAGACAACAGAGCCACTCCTGGATTTGGATCTCTGAGCAGAATCCAATCGCAGGACTCATTTTTAAGGAAAAATTGTAAATATATAGTTTTAAAATTTAAAGCTGTGACCATCTTATACAGTTATATGATGTTTGAAGGTGTTTTAAATCATTTACCATAATCAAGGCTTTTCCAACTTTTCTGACTTAGCAACAGAGAAAAGTAAATATGAGTCCTTGAGTAATTCAGAGTATAGACTGTTGCTCCCTGATCCAGGCATGAAATTTCTTTGAAGTCCTGTGATTTGCTATAAATATTCATGAGCATTTTGCATCCTATACATGTAATATACATGCTCATGCCAATACAAAAGTAATATGTCCCCCATCTCCTCGAATAAAGTGATACTGGAAGATACACCAGGTTTCTTCTGTGTCCTCTGGTACCTGCGATAGTTCTGCCAATATCAGGGCGCCCCCATGGTTAAGAGACATGCACAGATCTGGCTGGCTTGTCACAACAGTATTCTAGGAAGGCAGCTCTTGTTATCCCTGGTTTACAAGGGCCGAACTGAGGCTCAGAAATTTTAAGTAACCTGATACAGGTAAGCTGGGCTCTCCCGATGATTCCAAGCCCCATTGCTTTGGTTGTGCCACTGAGCTGCCTAAATAAATAAACTTCAATCCTCCCTGATCTCAATGGAGCCCCAGAGTAAACCTCTTCTGTCGGTTCCTCCCTGCTTCTCCAACCCCTCACCCCAGCCCAAGAATTATAGACATGTTATGTAAGACCGGTATTTTTCAGCTGGCCTGTTGTTGCTGCAAATAAGCATTGAAAAATGTCACCAACTGTGGGTCATTTTCTGGGTGAGGAGCATGAATAAAAAGAAGCATGCAGACATGGGCCTTTCTTTTTCCAATTCAGTCACTTTCTAAATCACTCACTTGGTCCCTCCCTCCTTCATCCTGCAGGTATACACACATTCACCAAAATTATAGGCACCGTGGTCTATGAGTTGTGCTGTGAGATTTTGTTGCCATCCACAAAGCACAGTTTAGTTGTTCTCTCTTCTTTGTTTGCTTATATCTCTTTCATAGACCTGTGTGTGGGATAGAGAACTAAGTATAGAAGATGCAAATAGCTCTTTCATTGAGGTATATCCAGAGTTTTCTGGATACAGAGGAGATCTATCAAAATAACAATGATCATATCAGGGAAGACTTCAGGGAAAAGTGTTCAGGGAGCTGAAATTTGATGGATGAGTTGGAGTTGGCTAAACTAGCTGTGGTGTGCACAAAGGGGGTGGGGGGCAGGGAGGGAAAGAGGGACAAAATGGTTTCTTCATGTAGCTACTTCTAATCCCACGGTGTTCATCAAAAGAATGAGTGAAGGTGGTCCAGCCTCTATTAAAAAGAGCCCCCCAAATGAAACTGCAATGTCTACCATGGATGTGAGGAGAATGCCAAGTATTTGTTATACTAGCCCTATTCTCAACAGATTGTTAGAAATGGGGGGAAAAAAACCCAGGAAAATTCAAGTCTAATGATTGTGATTTGTGGTAAGCACGGAAAAAAGTAAACCTGATAGATTACAACACTGGAAATGTATTGCAGAAGTAATAGGAGGAAGTTACACATTTGCTCATATCTTTTGTGTATTCTTATCTCTTCTCATTTAATGGAAGGAAGATATAATTTTATTTTTCCCATTACATTCTAAAAATGTTATTGTTCTTATTTGCACATTTATTTATCTATTTGCTGCCTTGGTAAAAAAAAAATGCCACTTTTCTTATGTATACGAAGTATTTTGAGAAACCTGGTATGGAAAGACTCTGATCTACTTGTTAATGTATTATACATAAGGACGATTTGAATCTATTTTATCTAAACCTGTACCATCTATTCAACTTTGAGTTTGCATAAAATACATATTTCTCTTGCCCTTAGAATGTATGGCATTTTATCAAAAGTGACCTGTGTGCTCCTGTGTATTTCTCCTGGAATGATGCCTCCTGGGTTTCCCATAACAAAGAACCTCAAGCTTCTGAGGAGAAGTTAATGTTCTTTCTTTTGAAGACTGTGAGTTTGTGAGATCACACACCAGGTAACTGAAACCCGAAACATCATAAAGGTGTTTTCAAAACTCAGGCATTCTGTGAATGAGACATGAAATGAATTTCATACGCATCAGCTCCCCAGAGCCTTGTCACAATAGATAAGGCCAAATCGAAGGATGCGGCATTACTTCTTGTGGGCTACTGAGCAGCAGAGTTAATAACTGAATCATAATTTCACTCTAGGACATAGAAGCCGCAACATCCTGTCCTCTTTTGATCCCTTTATCCATAATATCGAAAGTAGAAATATTTTTAAATCAGACCAGATGATGAAAACACTTATATGCACTCTCCTATAATTTGGTTTAAACTCTTATTCAAAATTCTTTCCTTTAGGTGGGCTTCTCCAATTAATCCCATCATCTGATTACTTAAATATTTCACTTATGTGGTGTATTGATGGTGTTAATGATCCTAATTCTTCACACCCCACCCCCACCCCAGCCCATATCCACATCCTCTGCAATGTGACGCAGCAGTCCTTAGTATTCATGGAGTCTATTTCCCTTACCCCTGATTCTGAGTTGGACCATGTGACTTGATTTGGCCAGTGCAAATTCACAGCTGTGATGAAAGTCAAGGTTTTTAAAAGTGCCTGCCATTTCCATCTTATCTTTGCCCCTCTGACTTTCCATGAGAACGTGTCTAGGTTAGCCTGGCCCAGGTGTCCCTATTGCCCCAGCTGACAGCCAGCCAACCACCAGACATCATTATTCTGGAAGTCAGCCACAGATGACTGCAGACACATGACCAATCCTGCCAAGCCCAGTCCACATTTACTGAAGGCTCATGAGTTACATCCATGTTTACTACCTGATGATACCAAGATTTTGTGCTTGGTACCCAGCTGTATTGTGATAACATATACTCATAACAATTTCTATTGTTTCTTTATATTTATATTATGCTTTATAATTTATAGTATCCACATATATTTATTTTATGCTTTTGTCATATGTACTAAACCTACTCCAATATCCTTCCGTTTTATCCTCCCCCACTTAAGGAACTTTCCCTTTGAGAGCTTAAAAGAGGCTACCACATGGCCCTTTATCCCCATCTGCCAACATGACTATTTGGACTAAGGTTGTATCTCCGTCTCAAGGACAGACAAGCCATTGGCTGGCTGGTAGCTAACCAGATTCCTTATCTAATCTGAAGAAAAGAATTTGAATTAAGGCAGAGGTGCTTGCTAACTGGGACAGTGACAAGGGTGGCATCTGTGCTGGAGCATGTGCCCAGTTATTTTGTAGTGAGATGGAGCAGTTTGTGAAAGAGAAGTCAATATGCTGAAGGAAGCATAGATGACAGACCCTGTGAAGGATGGAAAGAATAACCTTGCTCATTATTGCTCTCTGGTCCTCAGCCCTGGTTCCATGGGAATAACCATGAGTCCTACCTCTGATCTAAGAGATTTCCTTTCAGTCACCAGCCAGACTTCACCCCCTGCTCTTTCTTTAATAAACTCTATTTTTTTAGAACAGTTTTAGATATACAGAAAAATTACAAAGATAGTACAGAGAGTGCCTACACATCATGAACCCAAATTTCCCCATTATTAACACCTTACATTAATGTGGTACTTGCGTTACAGTGAATGAACCATATCAATATAATATTACTAACTTAAAGTCCACACTTTATTCAGATTTTCTTAGTTTTTGACCCAGTGTTAGAAACTGTTTTAGATCCCATTGAAACCACCACATCACATTTGATTGTCCTGTCTCTTTAGACTCCTCTTGACTGACAGTTTCTCAGATTTTCTTTATTTTGAACAACTCTAACAATTTTGAGGAGGGTGGCTCAGGTATTTTGTAGAATGTGTCCTCACTGGGATTTGTCTGTTATTTTCATGATTACACTAGGGTCATGTGTTTTTGAGAGGGAGATCACAGGGATAAAATGCCATTGTCATCATATCTTATCAAAGGTACCTGCTATCAAATGACTCAGTGCTGATGACATTGACCTTGGTCACCTGGGTAAGGCAATGTTTGTCAGGCTTCCCCAATGTAAAGTTACTCTTTTTCTGCTCTGTTCATGCCGTGACTTTTAGGAGGTGTCCACATTTTGAGCAGCCACATTTAAAGAGCAGGGAATTATGCTCCTTCTCCTTGGCGGCAGAGTATCTACATATATTATCTGGACTCTTTCTGCATGGGAGACTTGTCTTATTTATTCAATCATTTATTTATATCCATACAATGGATATAAAGAGAGAGTCATGGATATTTATTTTACTCTTGTGATTATAACCCAGTTCTATGCTATTTATTTTATTGCCCATATTTTTTTCATCTTTGGCCAGTAAGAGCTTTTCAGCTGACTCTTGTGTCCTTTTGACATTTGTGGGTTTTGTTTTGCTTTGAGCACTTCCTTACTTACTGGAAGTACAAGAAACTTTCCCATACCACCTTTTATTGGAGGTAATTTGGGAAGGTCTTCATTACTTGTGTTCAGCAAGCTTGAACACAGGTTCAAGAACATAAGTTTACTTAGGTTCTGAGTTTCATGATGTTTCTATGAACTTGTTTTCCTTTATTTAGTCATACCCCACCCAGGATGCATGTGGGCATTTGTTCTCTGTATGAGTAAGTCCATGTGTGGCTATCAAGTGAGGAGGCTGGCAGGAGGGTAAGAATTATGGTGAAATAGAGATAAAAATAAGAGGTAAGAAAGACTGGTTTCTAGAACACCCAAAAGAAAAGTCAATGAAGGACCAAACTCTTCTTGCTTTGTTTCATGTGTTTGTCAAAAGAGAATATAGATATGTGTTGTCATAATTTTTAAACTATATTTTAGCTTTATATTAAGTATAACTTTAAAACTACCCATACTTACTTCTTGGCAATATCATGGACAAGCAAAAACATGTTAAAAATATGTCAAAATATCAATAGGATGGTATCTCTTTGTCAGAATGAGTGGAGCAGAAGCTATTTCAGAAATATTTAATCCACAGAGAGCCCAGAAGGAGAAAATTCACATGTAAGAATAATAGTAGGGCAGCCCGGGTGGCTCAGCGGTTTAGCACTGCCTTCAGCCCAGGGCCTGATCCTGGAGACCTGGGATTGAGTCTCACGTCGGGCTCCCTGTATGGAGCCTGCTTCTCCCTCTGCCTGTGTCTTTGCCTCCCTCTCTGTGTGTCTCTCATGAATAAATAAATAAAATCTTAAAAAATAATAATGATAGATATTATATGCTTTTTTCCTGCTAAATGATTTGTTGAACTGTTAATTTTAATATTCAGAACAGAATGTTATCAAAATGGTGACATCAGTGTTCCTGACTTCAGTTCCCCTCATAAGAAGAACAGTTAACCACTATCCATAAATAAGACACTATTGTGAAAATCCCAAACCCTGAATATGAGGCTAAAACACACCTGGGCCAGAGACTGAGAAGGACCACATTAGAAGGGTAAAAAGAGTGGTTTCATGTTGACCACATTGCCCACCCCCAAGGCACTATAGCCCCTCAAGGAAGAAACACCCCTGGGCCAAGACACCCCTGGGCTTATGGTTTCCTCCAGTAGGAAAAGAGAGCCCAAGGTGGATATCCAGCTTTCCCAGCATTACAGGGTGCTTTCCAGGAGGCACACTCAGGTCTCACTTCTTGGGGTTCAATGGGAGAATCTATAAGTCTCACCCACAGGGGATCAGAGATGAAGAAGGAGGACAGGGCTTATAGAACCAGCACTCAGATCTTGGCAGACTGAACTTCTACTTGGAGTTGCTCCTGAGCAGATATTCCAGCTACTGGTTCTGCCCATCTGTAAAACGATGCCATTGGCCCTGTCTAGCTAAGGAGTTCAATTGCCAGTGAACTGCCTGGTTTGAATCCCCAGCCAACAAGCCATATCAGCCATGGAGCTCATTCCATAGCCCATCTGGGCAAGGAAGCAGGCTGAAAACCCACCCAATTGCTGAGCATAACCTCTAGCCCTGTCCCAGTAGAAGCTTGACCATAGATGCCCATTGCCAAGGAGCACATGCTATAGTTTTCCTGGGCAGGTGAGCAAGATCACAGACCTGCTCAACTGCTGAGCATAGCATCTAGTGCCCTTTCACCAAGAAGCCTAGCCAGAGAATCTAAATGGGAAGAAGCCCATTCTACAGGCTGCTCAGATAGAGAGCCAAGTCAGAAGCCTTATCTAACTCTTGACCATAGCATCTGGACCCACATAATCAGGGAGCCTAGACATAGATGGTGGACAATCTCAAATCTCAGCCACAGAACCTAGCCTACAACCCTGCCCAGCACCAGATTTCACCTTATAGCTCTGTCAAACTGCTGAATACAACTTGAGCACCCCTAACCAAAGAGCATAGACAGTGACCCCACCCTAATGCAGAGCATGGTCTTTAGCCACACCCAACTATGGGGTATAGAGGTCCTGCCTGCCTAAACAGAGAGCCCAGTCTATGACCTCATGCAATATCAGAACAAAGCCAATGGCCTCCCAATCGCCAAGACTAGCCTGTGGGCTGAAAGCCTTAGCTAGAGCAATCAGGCACAAAGAAAGAAATAAAAAACATCCAAATTGGAATAGAACAAGTAGAATTGTCTTTACTTGCAGATGACATGATCTTATATATAGAAAACCCTAAAGACTCCAACAAAAACTATTGAAACTAATAAATGAATTCAGTAAAGTCACAGGATACAAAGTAACATATAAAAATCCGTTGTGTTTCTTTAAGCTAAAAACAACCTATCTGAAAAAGAAGCGAAGGAAACAATCCCATTTACAATAGCATCAAAACCAATATTGTACTTAGGAATAAATTTAACCAATGAGATGAAAGATCTCTACACTGAAAACAGTAAGACATAGATGAAAGAAACTGAAGAAAATATAAATAAATGGAAATATAGTCTGTGGGTTATGGATTAGAATTAATATTGTTAAAATGTCCAGACTATCCAACACCATCTATAGATTCAATGCAATCTGGCTCAAATTTCCAAGGACATTGTTCACAGAAATAGAAAACTTAGCTTAAAATTCATATAGAACCATAAGGGACCTTGAATCATAAAGCCATCCTAAGAAAGAACAAAGCCAGAGATATCACACTTCTTGATTTCAAACTATACAAGAAAGCTGTAGTGATAAAAACAGAATGGTACTGGAATAAAAAAAGACACACAGGCCAATGGAGCAGAATTAAAAACATAGAAATAAATGCACGCATGTACCATCAATTAATACTTGACATTGTTGCTGAGAATACTCAATGGGGAAATACAATTTCTTCACTGTGTGGTGGTATAAAATCTGGATATCCACATTAAGAAGAAATAAAACTGGATCCCTATCTTATACAACTCTCAAAAATTATCATGATTTAGAAAAAGAATTAAATGAAGTACTTAAAATTACAAAACTTTTAGAATAAAACATGGTAAAAAAATCTTAACATTTGTCTTGGCAATGATTTTTTTGGTTGTGACACTAAAAGCACAAACAACATAAGCAAAGTTATTCAAGTAGAACAACATCAAACTAAAAAGCTTCTGCACAGCAAAAGAAATTATCAACAAAATAAAAAGGTAACCTATGGAGTGGAAGAAAATATTTGCAAACCATATATTTAATAAGGGGTTAATATCTAAAATATACAAGGAATTCATATAACTCTAGCAATAAAACAAAGATTCCAATTAAAAAATAAGCATAGGATCAGAATAGACACTTTTCTGAAGAAAATACTCGAATACTCAACAGGTACATGAAAAGGTGTTCAACATCACTAATTATCAGGGAAATGCAAAGCAAAAGCAAAATGAGATATTATCTCATACCTGTTAGAACACTATTTTCTAAAAGATAAGACATAAGAAATACTGGAGAGAATATACAGAAAAAAGATCCTTTATGTGCTGTTGGTGGGAATATAAGTTAGTATAACCACTAAGGAAAATGGTATCAAGTTTCTTCAAAAAATTAAAAATTGAACTACCATATAATCCAGCAATCTTCTGTGTATGTACCCAAAGGAAATGAAATCACTATCTTGAGGAGATATTTGTACACCCATATTTATTGCAGTGCTATTCATGATAACTAAGATATGGAAATAGCCTAAATGTCTTTTAATAAATAAATGGATAAAGAAAATGTGGTGTGTATATATGTATATATGTATTGTATGTGTATATATGTATATATGTGTATATATATGTGTGTGTGTGTGTATATATATATATATATATGTATAGTGGAATATTATTCAGCCATAAAAAGAAGGAAATCCTGCCATTTGCAAAAACATAGATGAAACTGGAGGGCATCATGCTAAGTGAAATAAGTCAGAGAGAAATCAATACTTTTGTGGAATCTTAAAAAAATATTTCATAGAAACAGAGTAGATTCTTAGTTGCCATGGTGGGAGTTTGAAGGAAGTAGATGAAAGTGGTCAAAGGGTACAAACTTCCTATTATAAATAGATGAATAAGTTCTGAGGATCTAAGGTACAGCACAGTGACTATGCTTAATAATACTGTATTATGTACCTGAAAGTCTCTAAGAGAGTTGATCTTAAAAATTCTCACTCCTCGCAAATACAAAAATGATAATTATGTGAGGTGATGGTTGTGTTAACTAACACTATGGTAATCATTTTGCAATATATATATATATATATATATATATATATATATATATATAAACTCATATATATATAAACTCATCGTGTTGTACACCTTAAACTTACACAGTGTTGGGGCACCAGGGTGGCTCAGTTGGTTAAGTGTCCAACTCTTGGACACTTAACACTCTTAATCAGCTCAGGTCGTGATTTCAGGATCCTCAGATTGAGCTGCATCTCAGGCTCATGCTCAGCCAGAAGTCTCCTGGATTCTCCTTCTCCTTCTGCCTCTATCTCTGCTCATGTGCTCAATCTCCCTCTCTCCAAAATAAATGTAAAAATCTTAAAAACAACCACCCCCACCACCACCACCACAACAACAGAAACTTACACAGTGTTATATGTCAACTATATCTTAATAAAGCTGGAAAAAAAAAACAGAACAACTCTGTTAAATAGATGGTGTCATTCTACTCCTTACAGAGAATCTTATACTCAGGAAGATTAAGCAATGGTCCAAGGTCATACCATTAATGAGTGAGCAATCGTGATTTGGGCTCAGATTTTTCTGACTCTAAAATCCATGCCCTTGAATCCTATATTTATTACCTCATAACAAAAACTAGTCGTGGAGTGGGGGAGAGAAAGAAAGAAAGAGAAAGAGAGAGAGATTATATCTAGTTTCAAAGAGGAAGAAGTCAACAGGGTGATCTGAAGAATCCCTTAAGGAGACAAATTACCTGGAGAAGCGGACATTGCCAAAACTTCCCAAATAGTTTCTGATAATAGTGTTGTCTTATATATATTTTGTAGTGTCCTGTCTACAATAGAACAAACCTGCACAAACGTCACCTACAGTGAGAAACCAATTTCAAAATGCACAGGCTGTATCCTGAGCATTGACAAGTTGTAATTAACTAGAGTGGACCAGGTAATAATTAGTATGGCCTTTTCATTGCTGTCTCTCCCAGTGATAGTAAGAAAGTAAGGGTACAAAATAAGGAAAAGATTGATCAAATTTGAAGGTTGAAAATTACTCCAAATACTATGGAGCTATTTTGACTAATCTGGACTAGAACATAACTCTCTTGATCTCAGGTCATTGGCCTTTTCTCTAAAATACATGGTCTCCAATAGAAGTATTGCTGGTTACAGTTATTACCACTGGAGCCCTCCCTTCCCTGCCATGGTTCTAGGATAATTATAGATATCAGTTTGAGTCACAAAATTTTAGTGTAATCTACTTCATCATAATGTTTACCTTATGGCACCTATTCTGCCCCAAATACAAAACCCTTGCAATCTCCTTTCAATTCTATAACGATGATAATTTACATTACATAATGAACAGCCACAGTATTTAACTTTTTACTAAACACTGCAAAGGGAACTTCTAAGATTGCTCTAAAAAGGGAATGAGAGAGAATTCTCTTCCTCTCTAGTTTCCTTGTGTTAGAAGTGGAGAAAGAACAACAACAAAAATTTCTTATTAATAACCTGAACAAAGATGGGCTATGTACCAATGTTATTTCTTGGTTTATGACATAATGCTTGACCCTTAAATTCATAACCATGGGTAATGTAGTCTCTGGTATTCCAAGATTTGATTGAGAACAACACTGCTGGTGATGAATCAAGTGAAATAGCTATGTTCTCATTACCTAACCCCGATAGGAGAAGTTCCCATATAAACTACCATAGAGATGGTGGCTAAATCTAGTTGAAAAAACAGAGTTAATCTCGATCTTTGGGATTTAATCTAAGAATGTGCTAACAAAAATCATTAAAAAGTTGTTCCGTATTTATTTAGAGATCACGACAAATATTCACTCTTTGGTGTTAATTTTGGTATCTTTAAGAATGCCCCTAAGAAAAATCCTCTGGATAAGATAAAAACCAAGAATTTATACCATTAAATCTTCTATGTAGAGTACAATGCAAGTTTCTTGGGGAAAAACTCTGTGTCTTGCATTCATGGTTTTCCTTGCAATAAAGGACAGAGGTTGTCAGAATAAATTATGAATATATTTTGAATGAAAGCTCATATTTTTTTCTTTCAGCAAATTTTGTCTTTCCTAGTTAATTTCACTGAGTTTTTTCTTTCAATTTACTTTATTTGGTGTCAGCAAGGTAGAAAGGGAGCTATACTTCCTTTGAGTTTATTGAGTCTATTTTTGCTCCTTATCCTGTAACAGAAAAAAATATTTCAAAAAATTGAATAAAGTCAGGAAAAACTTATTAGACAACTATTATATATATTATATTGTAACAATCAAAATGGCGGTGGCCTTCCCCTTACCTATACTGCTTTCTTCCTCTCTCAGAATCTCCAATTTTTGTATAGTTGGGTTTTTGTTTTTGTTTTTGTTTTTGTTTTGAGAGAGAGCATGTGCATGTGGGTGAGTGGGGCGGGGGAGGCAAAGGGAAAGGGAGAGGAAGAGAGAGAGTCCTTAAGTAGGCTCCACACCCAGCATGAGTCCAAAGTAGAGCTTCATCTCACAACCCTGAGATCATAAACTTGAGCCAGAATCAAGAGTCAGAGGCTCAACCAACTGAGCTACTCAGGTGCCCCTAATAATCTCTAATCTTTAAAGCATTCCTCTGGTTTCAGAGTCTCTTGTCTCTTGCTAAGGTCTGACTCCTTAAGAGTTTTATTTCTTCCTGATTTTTATAAGAACACATCAAAACCATCGAATAGCATGGCATCAGAGGTCAACTGCTTCTAAGATATTGAATGTTTTACTGGGGCTAAAGAACAGTAGACATTTGATAAATCCTCAGCTGATGATAATTTATTAGCAAAATAAATAATTATCAAATAAGTAGAATGATTTAAAAAGAGAAAACTTTAAACTTCTTTGCATGAGTCTAGGAATTGTCAGAGGAAAGAGTGTGTTGGTTCTATTGCTCAAGTTAATTTTGTTTTCTTTTTTCATCAGCTCCTCTTCTCATTTCCTCTTGCTTTCTCCTTCAAAAATGGTCCGGGACAAAATTATGAAGGAAGCAACACTTTACTCTTGTACCACAACGCTCCCTGTCTCGCTGCCTTTCTCCTTTCCTGACTGTTCTTCAGAGCCAATATTCCATTTTAAAAGGGACTTAACAACAACTGGAATCTCCAAGAAAGCTAATATTCCCGATTGTTTATGTAATTAACAATTAAAGAGCTAATTCAATAGCTTAATCTACACAGAAAGCACATTTATGCTGATGGCATATAAAATCACATTTTCCAAATGTAGTAGTCTAATTTTTATTATGTTATATTCTTTGAAGATTTATCTATTTATGAGGAGGAGGAGGTGGAGGAGGAGGAGGAGGAGGAGGAGGAGGAGGAGGAAGAGAGAGAGAGAGAGAGAATATGAATGACCAGGGGCAAAGATTTATGCATATTACCTTTTTCTGTCCTTCTAACTCATCTGTGGAGCAGTCTTCTTAACTGAGAATTGGAGGAATGTTTACCCATAATCCTAAAGCTGGGAAATGGGAGAGCTGTGATTCAAACCCAGATTACTGTGACATGAAAACACTATTCCATATATCACATTTACATGCTCACCAGAGCCTGTTGTTGATGGCATACATTCATTTGTTCACTCAACAAATATTTAATTGAGCATCTACTAAATATATATATTTTTTAAAATATATTAAGCAAGTACTTTGCAGTCTATCCTCTAGCTCATTTAACCATCTTGACCACTAGAAGTACTTTTCTTTATTACCATTGTACAGATAAGAAATTGACAAAGAGGATGTGACTTATAGAGATCTTATGACTAGTAAATGACCTAGCCTTGTGAGAGAGGGAGAGAATCTTCAAGGGAGAGAATCTTCAGGCAGACTACTTGCTCATCATGGAGCCCAACATGGATCTCAATCTCACAACCCTGAGAATGGTGACCTGAGCCAAATTCAAGAGTCAGATGCTCAACTGACTAAGCCGCTCAGGTGCCCCTGTATTACGATATTCTTAAATAATGGAAAAGATAAACACTGACCAGTCTCTTTTGTTGGCTTCTTTTCCAATTTCTCACTGTGTAAGAATAACCCAGAAATTTGCCCTTGATTCTTTTTTTGTTTTTCTTCTCTATCTTGTCTCATTACCATTAGCTCTGTCCAACAGAATTTTCTGTAATGATGGAAAGGCTCTTTGTGCTATTCAACATGGTACTCACTAGCCCCATTGGCTATTAGGAACTTGAAATGTGACTAGTGTGCCTAAGAAATTAAATGTTTACTTTAAATTTTAACTCATTTTAATTTAGAGCCATGTGTGGTTACTGGCTACTATATTGGACAGTGCAGCTGGATGGACTCATCTTGGCCTATGGCTTTGAAAACTACCCTTATGCCAATTTTACACCCAAGTTTTTTTTTATTTATTTTTTATTTTTATTTATGATAGTCACAGAGAGAGAGAGAGAGAGGTAGAGACACAGGCAGAAGGAGAAGCAGGCTCCATGCACCGGGAGCCCGATGTGGGATTCGATCCTGGGTCTCCAGGATCGCGCCCTGGGCCAAAGGCAGGCGCCAAACCACTGCGCCACCCAGGGATCCCTACACCCAAGTTTTATCCCAAATGTTATCACTTATTATTGCCATCACCTTGGCTACCTTAGTCTGAGCAACCATTGTTATTTTTAACAGAGCATTTTAAACTAGTCTTCCTGCTGCTATTTTGCCCTCCCTAACAGTATATTCTCCACAGGGTTACCACCTAAAACATGGGTCATAGGTATGCTATCACTCCCCTGCTCAAAACCCATTTAATAGTTTTACATTGTTACTATACAAATT
Source organism: Canis lupus baileyi (assembly GCF_048164855.1). Classification (NCBI taxonomy): domain Eukaryota; kingdom Metazoa; phylum Chordata; class Mammalia; order Carnivora; family Canidae; genus Canis; species Canis lupus. The sequence goes on along the minus strand of NC_132843.1, from coordinate 20,116,013 downwards.
GCTACATATTCAGTGCCTTAAAACCACACAAATTTATTATCTTATATTTATGAAAATCAGAATCCTGACATGAGTCTCAGTAGGCTATGATCTAGGTGCTGGTAGGGCTATATTACTCTCTGGAATCTCTAGAAAAGAATCTACTTCCTTGTATTTTCCAGTTTCTAGAATCTATCCATATTTCCTAATTTGTGACTTATGTCCTCCATATTCAAGGCCAGTCACATATCATCATTCTGACCCAGCTTCCATCATCACATCGCTTTCATTGACCATAGTCAAGAAAAGTTGTTTGAGTTTAAGATCTCATGTAATCAGATTGGATCTGCCCAGGTAATCCAGGATAATCTTTTTTCAAGATGCTTACTTTAATCATATCTACAAAGACTTTTTTTTTCCCATTTAAGAACACATATTCACAGGTTCTCGGGATTTGAGTGTGGATATCAATGGTGGGGGCATTATTTTGATCACCACCACCTTCTGAACACTTCTGTAATCTAAACACCTTTCATAATCTGGCCCTTCTCTACCACTTTGAACTTTTTTCTGCTACCCTACCCTGTTCTTACTCCAGTCTTGCTGGTTCACAGTGCTTGAATTTTCAATATTTCCTTCTCAGAAACTTTCTCTTAGCTTTTTTTTATTTTTATTTTTTGATTTATTTATTCATGAGAGACACAGAGAGAGAGAGAAAGACAGAGACATTGTCAGAGGAAGAAGCAGGCCCCATGTAGGGAGCCCAATGTGGGACTTGTTCCCAGAACCACGGGGATCATGCCCTGAGCCTGAGGCAGACACTCAACCACTGAGCCACTCAGGTGTCCTATCTCTTAGCTTTATCTTTCTTTTCAAACATTTCCTTGAACTGTTCCATGCATCATCAGGGATTTACTCAATTGTCACTTCCTTAGAGATACATTCCCTGACCATCTTGACTAAAAACATGAAAAACAACCCCCCCCACCCAGATCAAACTCTGTAGACTTAGCTTTTATTATTGTTCTTCAAAGAACTTATCATTCTCTGAAATTATATTAATTAGCAGTGTTTGTATTTGTATATAAGTGTAAGCTGTGAAAAAAAGGAACCCTATCTTTTAAACTATTGTTGAATTCCTAACATCTACAACAGTGCAGATGCTCAACACATATTTGTGAAATAAATGGATAATTGACTAATGTTGATATATAATATTTTCATAAAAGATGTTGATTTGATGGGGTGCCTGGGTGGCTTAGTTCATCGATTCTGACTCTTGAATTTGGCTTAGGTCATGATCTCAGGGTCGTGAGATTGAACCTTATGTCAGGCTCAGTAGTGGGCCTGGAGTCTGCTTATGACTTTCTCCCTCTGCCTCTTCCCCTCTCCTACCTCTGGGCTGTTTATGGCATGCCAGTGACTTTGAACATTACATAAATTTAAAGAATGAAAATCCCAGTGATTTCTCTTGGTCCTTGCTGACAGGGAAGTATTATAAAAATGCTTTTAGATTCTGCCCTAAAACTTCTCCTAGCATATAAAAGACAAAGATTGGAAACCATGAGTCAAGTTCATAGTGTGATTAGAAAAATTTTGAAAAGAAGTCCATATAATCTCTAGTTATTCATCTCATAAAACCTGGCATATTTAGACCTTGTAACCTATTATATCTAATATGAAGAATTAGATCTGGATAAAAAGAAGGAACTATTTAATAATTGCAAATTTCTGCATTGTACTCCACTAAAGGTTACCAAAATTTAATAGCTCTGTGATTTTCAGCCAGAAAGTTAAATCTCTGAGTTCTCATATTCTTCATTGTAAAGGAATTTCTACTTTTAGGGAGTTATTATAAAAATCACATGTGAAAATACTTTGAAAACTGTATGATGTATGATGATGATATCTACCAATTTAATATAAGCTTGTCTTCTGGTTTATTTGTTGTCTTGTTATCTGACTCCAAACTTTCCAAAGTCATTGGCTGAAGATTATGGTGGATTGCCAACCCAGCTAGGGATATGAAAAGAGCTGCTGGAAATGCACTCTATTTCCAATTTATGGATTATACCAGTAGGTGAAGATGTGGGAAGAATAAAGGCAGAAAACCCTGATAGGAGGGCATTGTAAAAAGGCCACTTTAGAGGAAATGGATCCTCTGGAACTGAGATGATGAGGATGTCAGGAGTCAGGAGGAGGAGCTGCATTTATGAAGAGGTAATGAGTTCAATCTTAGCTATGCTCAAGACCTTGAAAGCAGAATCTCAGAGTCATTTCTGATTTATTCATCTCTATAGTCATTTAAAGCCATTTGCCAAGACCTGAATGGTTGTCCTTCTCAATACCTTGCAAAAATCGTCGTTTTTTTCATTTTTGTTGCCAAGACCTTCATCATTTCTAGGCTGACAATTGCCATAGGCTCTTCTCTGGTTTGTCTGCCTTCACTCTCAGTCCTTTCAATTTTCTCAGCCAGACTATTGGCATTTAAGTTGTTAAGCATAGAAAAATACATTCTTCCTCACTCAACTCCCAAATCACAAGCATTTAAAGCCTATTGATCTGCCTTTGTTTGGGCCAAGTAACCAAAGGGGTTTCACTTGGGGAGGGGACTGCTATATGCTGGGCTAAATCACTTTTTCAATTCAAATTTTGCATGAAGACTATAGGGTCCCTTGTGATTCCTGTAAGAGGGCACATCAAGAAAGTAAATGGTTATTCTGAAATCATTGCAAAGTCTTCAGGGAAGCGATGTTTGGATACTTTGAAATGTGTAAATAAGATTCACCAAGCATCAGCTCTTGGTTTAAGTAAAGTTAAACAGGTGTTCATGAAAAGTTCACATAAACTTCATATAACAATGTTCACATTTGGCTAAAATGGTTTTTAAAGTTCTACTGAGGAAAAAAAAATAAAAAAAATAAAGTTCTACTGAGGAGAAAAACACACATAGAACATTCTGGCAAATCCTAGAAGGAGTAAAAAGTGTCACCTAATACCACAATGATAGTTGGATATGTATTGTGAATAGTTGCAGAGAGAGCATAGTAATTACAGTTTGATTGTGAAATGAAAACGGAATCAGATGAAGGCTCCTGAAGGGATATATCACTGGCAGTAAAGAACGTACTTAAAATTCTACCAGTTGGCAATTTCATAGACTCCTACATAGAATGCCTAAAATCTTTGATTTTTTTTTTAATGCATAGGCCCTTTATAAAGTGAATTGTCTTGATTTCTTCCTATGATTTATAAAATCCAGCAGTCTTCACTGGTAAAATTATGAACAAATAAGGGTATTGAAGGTCATTTCAATCACTATCTTGCAAGATATGCCTGCATGCTCTTGACCTTTGAGCATTAAAACAATGGTTAAGCATCACAAATTTGAAGGTCATTAGCTGGGTTGGATTTATGAATTAAATAATATTGAAAGAAAGTGAAAACCTGTCAGTAACTGTGAGGTACTCTATGAGTAAAGTTGGGAGATGATTAAAGAGTAAAATCTCACATAAGTGTGTTTACATATAACAATATTATATATAGCGTGTGTGTGTGTGTGTGTGTGTGTGCAGAGAGAAAGAAAAGGAGAGGGAGAGAAGAAGAGGGGAGGGAAGAGAAAAAAGTTTATTAATATAACTGAAGGGAGGGAAAAGTCAGGATACTGACGTGGTGCTTGTTCAGTAGAAATGCATGGTACGCTGACAGGAGAGCAAAAGTTCAGGTAGGGTTTAGTCAGAATCAGTATCATGGTCACTCTATTATTTCTGAGACTTTCTAGCCTCTCTTCTAGGCTCTTGGATATCATATTCTCTGTGTGGGAATGCTACACACAACTTGGCCAACCAAAATCTTTGGGTCTTAGATAAATTACCTTAATTCTGTCATTTATTTAATCAGATTTGAAAACTTGGGGTACAAGGGTGGCTTAGTTGGTTAAGTGTACATCTCTTGATTTTGGTTCAGATCATGATCTTGAGGTCTGTGTTGGGCTCCATGCTGGGAATGGAGCCTATTTACAATTTTCTCTCTGCCCCATCTCTCTCAAAAAAGAAAAGAAAAGAAAAATTGAAGTCTTATGTAATAGCTCCTTCATAGCAATAGAGTTGGGGGTTGTTTCTTTTTCAAAGGTGTGGGGATTTATGGTACACTATCCATGGAAAATGCATCATCCCCATTGTATACGTAGAGCAATGAGCACACGGCATTTTTGTTAGTTGTTTTTTTATTTATCTTTCCTGACTACACTGTGAGCTCCTTGAGAGCAAGAGCTGCCTTATTTATCTTTGTAATTCCAATAGTGTCCAATGCCTGACTTATAAAAGATGCTCAATATATGATTATTGAATTCAAGGAATCTTAGATTTTATCAAAAGGGTTTATGATAGCCCAAGAATCAGTTTTATCTGGAAATTACTTAGTGTAGTACGTTCAAATGCAAATTTTTATGCAAAACTATTAGCAAACCAACAGCAAATACTGTTTTAAATAAAATTTTATAGCACAAAAATTTCTTCTCAAAAAGAGCTCCAGGGCAGCCCGGGTAGCTCAGTGGTTTAGTGTGCCGCCTTCGACCCAGGGCCTGACCCTGCAGACCCAGGATTGAGTCCCACATCAGGCTCCCTGCATGGAACCTGCTTCTCCTTCTGCTTGTGTCTCTCTGCCTCTCTTTCTATCTCTCTGTGTCTCTCATGAATAAATAAATAAAATCTTAAAAAAAAAAAAAAAAAGAGCTCCATGACAGGAGGACACAAAAGCAGTTTAGGGATAGACTACATGGTGGAAAAGGCTTGTGATGACTGCTTTCAAGTGCAGCTGAGGGAGCACCTGGCTAGCTTGGTTCACCAGTGTACAACTCTTGATCTTCGGGTCATGCCTTTGAACCCGGAGTTGGGTGTGGAGCCTACTTAAATAAAGTTAAGGTGGCTGCTTATTGAAACTGAAAACAAAATAAAACAGAAGAAACTGGAAACTCTTCTCCTCAAATCCAGACATCCTAGACATAATACAACTTTCTAGTCATCACAATAAGGAAACCATGAGACAACAGTATTTGCTTTGAAGAATCCTTTCTAGGAAATCCTGCCAAGCCTTTAAGCATGATGAAGTATGAACCAGAATAACTCAAGGAAGGGAAACTTGGAGAAGGGTGGGAAAAAGTATGGAGAGTTTGGTAAGAAAAGAATGTCATTTGATTGGCAACAGCATAGTTGTGATTATCCTCAAAGCCACAGGACACAGATCATGTATTTACTTCCGGTCTCTTGATCTCTTTCCTCAAACTTCACTCCGCTAGGCACCTCCAAAGGCCCAGAGAAAAGCTGAAGTGTTATACATGGAAGCAGAAGTATTTTTAAGTACTGCGAGGGAGCAACACAGCTTGCCTTCCCCACAACAAGGCAGAAAGAGTTGAACTTTAAATCAAGCTCCGGGTGGTGGTGCACAGGCTGGCTGTGTGCAATGCCCCAAGGGGTGGAAGATCAATTCGGCTTTGCTGAGCCATGTCAGCAGTGGCTGTCTTTAAGATGCTGACATGGCTCTGGTTGACAGTTTGAAGAAATTTAACTGCTTTGATAAGGTTAAAGGGGGCAACCAACCACGAATAGAAAACCAAACACAAGTCTGCTTAGAAGCTTGATTGCCTGCTGGAAACGAGGTGTCAACCTGCAACATTAGCAACACCCATTACCTCCTTTACATTTTAAAAAATGGGGGAGGGGATGACAAAGAAAAAAATAAATAAAAACAAAGAAAAGGAAAAAGAAAAGAAAAAGAAAAATATCTCATAATAACTAGCCCACCGATTTAGAATATTTTTCACCCTGGCTGAGACTGCAAAAAAAAGTTTGGCTACTGCCAGTTAAAGGCACATTAATGTCTATTGTTTGTCAGTCCTTAGAGAAGTGTAATAGCACCAATTAAAAATTCACATGGGATCACAGAAAGAATAACGGCTTTTATGAATCCATGGGGAAAAATAACAAAGTTTGTAGTTTCTTTAGAAAATAAAAAAAATCTAAAACAGTTGCTGCTGATGTTCATACAACAGAAAAATAAGTGAGTCCAATAAGATGTAGTGATACGTACCTAAATATGACCTATACTCTCATTCATAAAAATCAAATGAGAAGTGTTAAATTTATGCCTTAATGTTGATCATGGCCATTTAGCTTCAGTTGTAAGTGATTTAACTTAGTAATATGGCAGAGAATCCAGCTTATTAAAGAAGGTATCAAAATATTCCTCAGAAGCCCACAAGAGCTGTTTCATGAAAGAATAAAATATCTGGTTGAATATATTTGCTCACTTTAAAAAAAATGACATTAGATTGTGCCACTCTTAGGATCGAAATATCTACTTTGTAAAGGTTTTCTGGTGGAGTTAATCACAAAGCATGACCTTCCAATTTTTGCTTGTAATATTCACAGATGAATGAATCATTGATTACTTGAAATCATACAAACCGAGCACTCATTATGTACTTGTTATTGTTCAGGTTCTAGGGATGCATCAATGAATAAAAAGTAAGTATTCTCTTTCTTTCAGGAGCTTAAATTGGAAGGAAAGGGCTGTAGATAGGAGAAAGTAAACAAAACTAGTAAGTAAATATCTGGTGTGTTAGAAGATGAGACTCTATAGAAGAAAAAGAGTGTCCTCCTTTTCTAGGGGAAGAAGGTGTGATGCTGTTGCACCATTAAATAGAGCGGTCACCAAAAGCTTCATTAAGAAGGAGACATTTAAATTCAAGCTAGAAAATAAGATGCTGTATGTGGCAGGTGGCAGGGGGTGGTGGTTGGGGGGCAGGAACAGTTCGTGCAAGGCTCTAAGGCAGGACAATGGGTCTGGAGTGTTTGAAGAAAGCAAGGAATCAAGTTGACAAGAAAAGGATGGAAATGGAGAAAAGTAGGAAGTTGGTTTAGAGAGAGAATGAGGAGCCAGATTGCAGAGGATTTGTAGGATCTTTGAAAGGACTGATTTATTCTGACAAGTTATGAGTCATTAGAGGATCTTGACCAGAGATGTGACATGGTCTGACTTACGTGTTCAAAAGATGACTCATCAGGGAGTGAGGAAGAGCATAGAAGCAAGGCAACCATTTAGAAGGCTATTTCAATAATTCAGGAGAGCTGGCTCAGACCCGGGGTGGTAGAAATGAAGGTATTGAGAAGTAGTGAGATTCTGGATATATTTTGTTTAACTTTTTATTTTGACCTAATTTCTTAGCCCAACAGGAATTTGCAAAAGCGGACTGAGAATACCAGTATACTCCTTGCTCAGCTTCCCCCAAAGAGCAATGATCAAAGTCAAGAAATTGACATCGTTGCTATGCTGTTGATTAAACTCCAGACCCCATTCAAATGTCACCATTTTTCAGATTTTTTTTTAAGATTTTATTTATTTATTCATGAGAGACAGAGACAGACAGAGAGAGAGAGAGAGGCAGAGACACAGGCAGAGGGAGAAGCAGGCTCCATGCAGGGAGCCCGACGTGGGACTCGATCCCGAGACTCCAGGATCATGCCCTGAGCTGAAGGCAGGCGCCAAACCACTGAGCCACCCAGGGATCCCTTAAATGTGTTTTTTATGGTCCAGGATACCATCCAGGATGCCACCTTGCATTTACTTGTTATTCTTCTAAGTCTACCATCTGTGACAGTTCTTAGTCCTTCTTCTCTTTTATAAATTCTTTTTTGAAGAGTCCTTGAGCAGTTGTTTTGATGAATGTCTTTTAGTTTGGATCTAATGTTTTCTCACGATTGGAGTGAGTTTATGGACTTTTGTCAGGAATATCACAGAAATGACACCTACCTCTCGGTGCACATATCAAGTGGTTCACGACATTGGTGTGTGTCTTAATTAGTGGTGACATTCACTTCAATCACTTGGATGTGGTGGTGCTTTCCAGATTTCTCCACCGTGAAGTGAATACTTTCAAACAAACTAAATCTGTTTCTCCTCAAACATCTGTCCACCAATTTTCGTAGCCATTGGTGGGTTCTAGTCTGCAAAAACTACTACTGCAGTGTTTGTCTGATAATGATTTTTTTGTCTTATGCACTTACTAATTCAAATTCTATAGTAAGGAAGAACTGTCTTTTCTCCTTTACATATTTATTGGCCCTATTTTTTATTTACACACTCATGAAAATTTATGTTTATTCCATTGGTTAAGATCCAATGCTGTTATTATTTATTTTGTGCCAAATTGTTCCACTTTGACTCCTGGGAGCTTTCTCAGGTTGGCAGCTCTGTTCTTTCTACACTCCTGCATTCCTGTTTAATCACTTCCTTATTTCTGGTACGGCAAGGTACTTCAGCCTCATCTTGTATTTTCCCCTACCCCACCCTGCAATCAACCACTTCTGCAATGAACCCTGGTTTCTTTTATTAGAAAATAGTATTTAAAAACCATGATCAGGACCCTAGGTAAGCTGATGTGCTCATGGCACAGGGCACATAAGTAATAACATCAGCATCATTCTGGATCATGAAGTTTTTCTCAGAGCAAAGGCAAAGACAAGATTCTGTGATTATTTCTATCAGTCTTATGATACAATGGATACATTTTCAGTCTCTCCTGATTTTTTTGTTTTTCTTTTCTTCCCCCCCTCTACCTCTAATTTTTATTTTAGATTCACTCTAATTTTTATTTGAACTTCTGTTGGCATTTTTTCATCCAGGTTTATCTCTGTTTTTTGTCTTCAAGATATCTTGGTCTCTTCTGCCCCCAGGTCCACTGCCTTTCAGAGAGAATCCTTTTTAAACATACAGAAGGTAATAAAAAATCAGGTTTTCTGTTTATATCTGTCAGCTAAAAAATCTGCTATGGTAATAAACAGCCCTCAAATTGCAATGCTTTAAATCAACAATTTCTATTTCTCGCTCAAGTTGCATGTTTGTGATGGGTTGGTTGAGATTTGCATCATGTCCTCTTTGCTCCAGAACCCTAACTGATGGAACAGCCTCTATTCAATCTCATGAAAGAAGGAAGAGACACAGTGAGCTGTACTCAGAAGGGCCAAACTTAACTTCAGCATAAATTTCATTAGTTTAAGCTGGTCATATGAATGGGACTAACATCAATGAAGAAAAGAAATTGAATCCCCCACCAGGGAAGAGAGATGCTTCCAAGGGAGTGGGAGATATAGGGAATTGGATAGTTGTAAGTGGACAGAAATCCAAATCCGATCTACCACCCTCTTCCTCTTGCCTGTATGCTGTCTGAGAAGAATGCTGTTCTAGCATTGTAGGCTTTGCTGCCCGTGCTAGTTTTTTCATAGGATGCTTTCTAGCTATAACACCAGGCCTTCTTGATTAGCTAGTCCCCTTCTTAAATGAAGTCCTGGATAGGATAGGTATTATTGATGACAGAGTTCCAGCCACATGTTGTGATTACAACCTCAGGTTGCTTTGCGTCATTCATATCTTCTCAACTCAAGTTGAGAAGTCATCAGATGATAGAGGGTCATCTGTTTGTAACGCCATTTTTCTAGCCTCAAAAATCCCCTGAGTTTCTTCCAGTGTCTCTGCAGTTAATTACATGTCAGTCTTTGGAACACAAAGGTTAGGGCAACAAAGGGGCGGACTCACAGAACTAGACATATTTACTTGCAAGCACACTTTAAGCTATTCTTCAATCTTATTCTTAAATTAAATCTAGTGAAACTGGTAGAAAAGTATCACCTTTAGCAAGGTGGACTTAAACTCAGAGAAATACTATTAAACAAGTTTAATCAAATCTCAGTTATTTTTTTGTCTACAAGACAGTTTTGATGACACATAATAGAAAAAAATGTGGTATTTCAAAACATGTCACATGCTGGAAAGCATTTTAGGCATTTGAACAGTGACAAAGAATAGGTTCCGTATTCCTCTGTTTCCTGAGACTAGTATAAAAATCCATCTGTATTCCATTTATTCATCAAAAATATTTGTTGATACCCAATTCTGTTCAGGGTTTTGTGTGAGAAATCTTTAGGTTCCCTGAATGGGCTTGAAGTCTAGTGGTGCGATAAATAATTGTTAAGTAATTAATTTTATTAAGTTAAATATTTTATTTAATTGTTAAATAATGAGCTACAATTATGAGGAAGATGCTTAGGCTACTAGTCTAGTGCATAAAAGGGAAATTTGGTGGTACACAAATTGCTTATGGGAGACCGTCAATAAGAAACAAAGTTAAATCAAAAAGGTAAAAGATTAAGAGTTTGCTATGAACACTTTATGACACACAGAAAGAATTCAGAGCAGTTGTTAAATTACATCAGGATCCATTGTAAAAGTGGCAATCATAGGCATGCATTTTTGATGGTGTGTTACACAAAAGGTAGGGCTCAGTTAGTACTCAACAATGCTAGCACAACATCTGTGGGGGGAAAACGTCTTTCTGATATTTAAGGTAGATGAGTTAAACATCTGGAAATGTTTTAAGTTTGCTTTGTCACTAAGCCTCTTATTCAAATTATTCAAAAGTTTATAGAGTTAGGAATGTTTCCTGAGGAGCTGTATATTATAGAAGAAATTTCTATTTCTAGGAAAGTTGTTAATTAATTTGGTTACCTTAAGCAAATAACAACCCCTCTGGGTGTCATTTTTCTCAACTCTAAAATGAGAGATCGAACTGGATGATCTAAGTTTCCTTCCAGCCATACTTGCTAAGTGCTTCAAATGATTGAAGCAGATTGAAAGGCAGTGCATATTATAATACACACGTACCTGGAGGACTCCACCCTTCAGCAAACCAGACATCTGTGCCATTTAATGGTTTTTCCCGCTTTTATTCTCACTATAATCCATCTGACATTATTAAGGCAATTAGGCACCTATATAAAACAAACCACTAGTTTAATTATACTGATATTTAGATGTAAACTTTGTTTTGAGCAAAAAAATGTCCAAAGAATCAATACAACAGAAAGTGATACTGGTATGTAAAATTGTGTGTACACACAAACATACACACACATAGTGTATTGTATCTATCATATTGTATAAGTGTATTGTATCTAAAATTGTGTCTACATATGTAGTGATCCTATATATCTATTTTTAGTGATCCTACACTTTTTTACCAATAAGAATTCTGAGAGTTCCTGTTGTAAATAAAAATAAATGTTTGGTTTTTTGCTAAGACTATCAGGTCAGTAACCTAATTTAACACTTTTTTTTTTTTTTTAATCAGACAACTTTTTTTTAATTTATTTATGATAGCCACACACAGAGAGAGAGGCAGAGACACAGGCAGAGGGAGAAGCAGGCTCCATGCACCGGGAGCCCGACGTGGGATTCGATCCCGGGTCTCCAGGATCGCGCCCTGGGCCAAAGGCAGGCGCCAAACCGCTGCGCCACCCAGGGATCCCTAATTTAACACTTTTTAATTTGTATATAGTCATTTCCATACACCACTAAGCCCTGGTTTTTTTTTTTTTTTTTTTTTTTGTGACCATCTGTGGGGTACTCAGACATTTCTATCAATCATGTAACAGATGCTGTTCAATCAGAATTCTTGGCTCTCTTCCCTGATTTTTTTGGATCCAATGAAGGGCCAGTTAGGGGTTTTGGAAGCAATGCTTCAGCTTCTAGAAGATCTGCTTGTCCATGTAAGGCAGTGACCGAATGCCCCATGGTATTTATCAATCAGGTTTTCCCACCCATCTGGGTGCCCCAAACCTGTGGCTTAGATGGACCTTCAGAGTTCAGTCCCAGACCACTCTCTACCACTCTTGACCTTTAGGAATGCTAGGTTGTCCAGGAAGTTCCACAACTCGTCTAGTCAGACTTAAAGCTAAAATTCTAGACTTGAGCTGAACTCTTGAATTCTAACAATTCCTCAGGAGAACTTGAGTTCTTCCATAGGGACTTGGAATAGTTCCTGGGTATCTGAACTCTATTATGAAGCCAGATAAATTTCATAGTTCTCAGCATGTTCAGTTGCTTGAGTCGAGTTTGGATGATATTCATTAAGTAGATATATTTGTCAAGTGTAGAGCTACATGTTTCTGTATGCAGTTTTGAATGTAATTCTCACACAACTGCCTGAAGGTGGATGTTCTTAGTGTTCATATTTTGCAGAGAAACTGAATCTTAGAGAATCTAAGTGCCTTGTCCAAGCTTGCAAGTGATGTGGTCAGGAACTTACTAAATCCAGAACTGTCCGACTTTAAAACTCTAATATAAACCCTAAGCTACACTGCCCCTTTTGGAATTTCAGTTTCTCACTACCTTTTTTCTCTCAGGACAGAAGATTATAAGAAACCCAGAGACAGATTTATGGTTACAGGAAGGACTTTCATCTTTTGGTGACACTTTTGAACTACACAAAGCTGGGCAAAATTCTGGGTCTGTCAATTACTAGATATGTTATACTGTGCTCCTCTGAATTTCAGTGTCTATGTTTGTGAAAAGAGAATGGTAGTGCATGTGTTATATGTTTGTTTGTTTGTTTTTACCAAGATTACAGATGTTAATGCATATAGAACTCTTAGTGAATAGCTCTTATCTAGGTACCAAACCTGATAAATTAATATTTATTTCTTTCCTTTTTTTCTCAGATAGCTCAAAGCCAACTGGACATTCTTTGGGCTATATTAGAATCTTATGAGTTCACTAATCACTTGCAAGACCAAGAGATCTCCTAGTTTATCTCCTCCCCTTGGTGAATTCCTTCTCACAATTAAACATCAAATATTTCTTGCATAGCTTTTCCTGATAATTTGAGCAAAGTTAGTCTTGGCTTCCTATGTATTAAAGAAATTATGATGATAATTCTCTTGCCAATGTCCCCCCAACCTAAAAGAGATTTCTTGAGGATGAAATATAGATTTTGTGTTTTATTCTCACTACTAAGCATAGAACATGTATCCAATAAGTGAATGAATCAACTCCTAGAGCAACTGTTTACTTTGAGATTTTTCCCTGTAGTTTTGACAGTCTATCATGGAATAAGTTTTGGAATCACAAAATTTAATATTCTTAAATTCTGTGAGCTATGGAAAGATAAATATAAAGACTTAAATCTCTAATAGGATATCCAGATATTTCTAATTGAAAAACACCCTGCAAAAAGTGCGTTGCTGTGGAATTAACTTCACATAAATTATTAAAAGGGGACTTTCCTATTGTGCCACTCTGGAGAGCCTGCTAATGCAGGATAGTGTGCCATCTGAAATTAGATACATTTACTTTACCCACTATTACCTAGCAGGATTTTCCCTGGGGTTAGCAAGTCACAATAGAAATGGTGGAAATTCTTATTGGCACAGGATATAAGTATCAGAGAGCAGTGTCCCCAAAATGCATCTTTTGGAAGGACTTGCATTAAGTGCTTTATCCCCAGCTTTATCTCATATCCCCTCTTGGCATCCATCCTTGAGAGCAAGCTCAAGTGTAATAGTCACAGGAGGACCAAAGTATGCCCATTAGTCTCAAGGTAAAAGATTTAACTAGTTCTTTTCCTTTTTTTGGACTTTATATCTAAAGGCAGCACATGAATACTTTGATTTCTTAAATAATCCATGTCTTGAAGGTAGGGTAATCAATAAACTTAGTGAAATTGGTACTTCTAACTTGATTAGAAAACAATATGAAGGCATTTTATAATGACTGAAGATTAATATTAAGAAAAATGAACAATAGTGCCATTCTAAGCTTTAATTTTCTATTCAGTATAAATAAAAGGATCGTTAATTATTGCAGCTAAATGATCAATGCAAAACACCAAATAGACAATTCATTTACTAAAGCTCTCTTGGGAAACTGAATTACCTGCTTTTACTCTCTTCAATGACAATCTATCTTATACAGCTTAGTCCTGAAGCAATGATGAAAAATGTATTTACTTTTAACACTTTTGTTCATATGAAAAGCATTTTAGAGGAATTTTTTTAAAAAATAGTGATTTTTTTTCTGCATGATGGTTAAAATTCTCTTCATCTTTCCTTTCAAAGTTGGCACCAATTACTCACATTAATTGATAACAACCCAATTCAAAAGAGCAAATATTGGCTTTCTAGACTAGAATTGATAGAGAATGAGGGAACTATTTCTTACTCGTAATGCAAAAGAACTTAAATTCAAAACACTTAAGCATGCAAATAAGCATCCTTTCTTGAATTTGAGATTCAAGTACATCTCTGAAAATGAGATATTTGGTAAGTAATAGGAACTGAAGGATAGGCTGTTAAAGGAACAAATGTTTCACCTCTCACACAGAAATCCAGGGAGAAATAATCCAGGGCAAGTCCATCCTCAGGAGACAACAAGCTTATTCTGTTCTTACTTCACCGCCCTAGATTTTCACATATATCTTCATCACGTGGCCCAAGAATGTTCTAGATTTCTGGCCACATTTTCTAATTTTATTTTGAAATAAGGAGGGTATGTGGAAGAGGGAAAATCTCCCTTTCCTGAGAAGAACATTTTTGAAAGCCTGCTTGTATACCATTTGCCAGTAGTTAGCCACATGGGCCATATGGCTTTTGGCTGGGCCCAGGGCAAAGAGGGGAAGTGGGAAAATGGAATTAGGACCTTCGTCACAGCCATAGTGACTTGAACTTGGACCTGGCAGAGTAAAGAAAACAATAAAACTGCAGATATCTCTAAGAGCTAATTATGTGCCAGGCACTAAACTAAGTGTTGTATGTACTCCCCGCCCCCCCCACCATTTAATGTTTAAAACAACCATATGCAAATTAGGAACAAGGTTCAGTGAGTTTAAGTGACTTTTTCAAGCTCATATGACAGCGGAATTGTGGATCTGAACCCAGACTATTCTATGCTGTTTTGTTTTGCTAAAGTAATAATGGATTAGTAGAGTGGAATAGAGAGCATATATAACAAGTTAAGATAAAGTTGTCATCAATTACTTAGAAAAAAAGATTATGGAATTAATGGTACTAAGATGACTGGGTTACTATTTAGGAAACAACCAATTTAGATCCTCAACTCACAGGATACAATAAGTTTTATTCTGTATGAATTAAATATATATATGTAAAATACTTGAATAAAATACATAAGGATATCCGATCTAATACTGACTCAGGAAAGAATTTCTTACATATGTGAAGAATAAAATGCAAATGAAAAAATGATTTGACTTTAAAACTACTGTCCAAAATGATAAGAAGGAAAAGTAAAGATAAGATAAGCAAAGAAAATTTAAAACAAATGGAAAATTCAGAACAAATTGTTGATTTGATACATAAACATTTCTTTCAACCCTGAACACACTAAATATTGGCAAAAAACGTGAACAACAAATAGGAAACACAAACACAATTGATTAATAAACACAGGAACACCTTAAATATGAAAAAAACTTCACTATTTTTTTATATATCAACAATTAACAAAATTAAAAAGCAAATTTAGATTAGATTGCAGTATGTCCACCTTTTATAGGACTATTCAGAAAAAGCAATTGGGCAGGATAGTTCAAGGTCCCAAAACCTGAAACCCTAACTCTTCTTTATAAATCTATTCTAAGGATATAGTGAGAGATGTGGTTAAAGATTTCCTTCCAGTTGTGTTTATCATAGCATTGTTTATGTAGCACATAAAGGCAATAACATAATAAGAATATGTGTATCATGGGACACCCGTGTGGCTCAGTGGTTGAGTGTCTACCTTTGGGTCAGGGCATGACCCCAGAGTCCCCGGGTCAAGTCCCACATCAGGCTCCTGGCATGAAGCCTGCTTCTGCTCCCTCTGCCTATGTCTCTACCTCTCTCTTTCTGTGTCTCTCATGAGCAAATAAAATATTTTTTTGATAAAAAGAATATGTGTATCATACAGTGACAGTATAAACAGTATATTATGGGAAAGACTATAGTCTACGGAGTCAGAAATAGAGTTCCATTACCCTTGAGAGAGTGGTCCAGTCTATTTCCTTAGCTATAAAATAGGTATCATCATGATCGTATCTATCTCACAGAGTTGTTCTTAGAGTAAAATATTAACATATGTAATAATACTTAGAACAATCATTGGTTCAAAGAAACAGTTATTGTTCAATTATTATCATTATATCATTACTATTACATTATTATTGTATATACACAGGCTGCACTTTTATTCAGCCAAGAAAATTGTATTTTTTAATAAAGTTAAATAATGTGAAATAGTTCTTAATAACGTGTTATGAAAAAATTATACAAATTATATAAATACCACTTTTCTATTTTACTACGTAATTTATATTTACAGATTAAAGACTGGAAGGGAATTTATGAAAATGTGGACAGTGGTTCTCTCTGGGATTGGCGGAATTATGAGTGATGGAATTTACCTTATCAACAGACTAACGAAGAAAAACTGCAGAGTCATCTCAACAGATACAGAACATACATTTGGTAAAATCAACATCATTCATGATAATAACTGTCATCGAACTAGGAGTAAAAGGAAAATTCTTCAACTTAATATATGGCATCTATTGCAAAACCTACAATTAACATACTTTATGGGTGAAAGACTGAACTGAATTTTCCCCCTAAGATTGAAAACAAAGCGAGAATGCCTGTTCCCACTACTCTATTCAACATTATACCGGAGGTCCTAGACAGCATAACAATGAAAAAAAAATTGTAAAGAAAAAAATTGAAATGAATACACTATTTGTCTTGATTTGCAGATAATGTGATTATACAGAAAATTATACAGAAAATTCCAAATAATGTACGTAAAAAAAATACTACTAGATCTATTAAGTGAGTACAGCAGAGTTGCAAGATAAAAAAATAAAAATCAGTCAATCAACATGCCAAAAAATCTATTGTATTTATATATGCTAATTATTTGCTAATTAGTAATTCCAAATAGATATTATAATAAGTGCAAATTGTAACTTTTAAAAAGTTCCATTTAGAGTAGCACTCCCAAAAAAGAACTACTTAAGGACAAATCTAATAAAGTATGTGAAAGTTTGTGTGCTGTAAAATATAAAATATTGAGAGAAGCCCAATAAAACCTAAATAAATGGTGAGATATACCAGACTCATTAATTGGAACTGAATAGTGTTAGATATGTCAACAATATCCCACATTGACATATGAAATCAACACAATCCTGATAAAATACCAGCAGGATATTTTGAAAAAGTCAACAAGCTAATTCTAAAATTTACATGGAAAAGTAAAGTGTATTGAATAGCCCAAACAAAAGAACAACAAAGTTAGCAGACTCACACCTCCTGAGTTCAATATTTACTATAAAGCTCTAGTAATCAAGAAAACATGGTATTAACATACGGTAGACACACAGATCAGTGAAAGAGAACAGAGCGCCTCGAATAGATCAATGCATATATATGACCAACTTTTTATACATGTGCTGAAGCAATTCAATGAACAAATGATAGTGGCTTCGACAAATACTTCTGGAACAATTTGGAATCCATATGCAAAAATATGAATCCTTATCCATACTTAATACCAAAAGCATCATACCTAAATGTAAAACTAAAACTACGACATTTCTATCAAAAAATCATAAAAGTCACTCTTCAATTTTAGGTTAGGCCAAGATTCTTTTTGCTTTTTTGTTTTAGATAGGACACAAGAAGCATAAACCATAAAAGAAAAAATTGATAAATTGGACTTTGTTGAAATAAAAAAGTTCTGCTCTTTGATAGTCCCTGTTAAGATAACCAAAAAGACAAGTTACACTCTTGGAGAAAATTTTTGCAATATATAATTCTGATAAAGGACTTATAGTCAGAATATATGAACAAGCCTCACAGTTCAATAATAAAAAAGAAAATCAGCTCTCATCAAATTGAGTATAGAAAGATGTACCTCAGTGTAATTGAATGTCATATATGAAAGCCCACAGTTAACATCAACCCAACAGTGAAAAGCTAAAGCTTTTCCACTAAATTCAAGAAGAAAGCAAGGATTCCCATTCCCAACACTTGAGTGTTTACAAATGTTCTATCTTCCTGTGGATTGACCCCTTTATCACTATGCAATGCCTTTTTTTGTCTTTTATTTCAGTCTCTATGTGAAAGACTATTTTGTCTGATATAAGTAGAGCTACCCCTGCTTTCTTTTGGTTTCCATTTATATGAAACAGTTTTTTCCCTCTCTTCACTTTCAGCCTGTGTGTGTCCTCAGATCTGAGATGAGTCTTGTACTCAACATGTAGGTGGGTCTTGTTTCTTACCATTCTGCTACTCTATGTCTTTTGATTGGAGAATTTAGTCCATTTGCACTTAAAGTAATTATAGATGGGTATGTACTTATTGCCATTTGGTTAACTGTTTTCTGGCTCTTTCCTAGTTCTTTTCTGGTCCTTTCTTCTTTTGCTTTCCTCCCTTGTGGTTTGACAACTTTATATAGTGCTATGCTTAGATTTCTTTCTCATGATCTTTTGTGTGTCCATTCGTAACAGCATATATTCATACACATACATGTATATGTATTTATATGTATGTATTGGCATATTTTAAATTGATTGTAAATTAAGTGTTCATTCTAAAACTCTCCATTTTTACTCTTCCCCTATGTTTTATGTTTTTGATGCCCTATTTTATATCTTTTTATTTTGTGTATTCTTTAATTATTGTAGTTATAGTTATTTTTACTACTTTTGTTTTTTAACCTTCACACTGGCTTTAAAAATGATTAATCCACTTCCCTTATCTTATATTTGCTTTTACCAGTGAGATTTTTACTTTCACATGATCTCTTATCACTAATCAATATCTTTTCTTTACAGCTTAAAATCTTTTTAATATTTCCTATAGGGGCCAGTTTAGTAGTGATAAACTCTTTTATCTTTTGCTTGGCTGGAAAACTCTTTATCTTTCCTTCAATTCTAAATAACCTTGTTGGATAAAGTATTCTTGCTTGGGACTTTTTTTTCTTTTACCATGTATAATATATCATGCCACTTTCTTCTAACCTGCAAATTTCTGCTGAAGAATCTGCTTATAGTCTTACAGGGGTTCTCTTGTAGGTAATAAGTTGTTTTTCTCTTGCTGCTTTTAAAATTCTCTTTAACTTTTGATATTTTAATTATAATGTGTCTTGAGGTGGGTCTTTTTGGGTTCACCCACCCACCATCCCAGGGAGGGGCCACAGCAATGGTATGGTAATGCAGGTTGCCTGTCTGTCACCTCTGGTGGGGCCATGTCATTGGTGTGGGAGGGTGGGGCACTCCACCACCTTTGGGGAAGCCATGGTAGCAATGCAGAGGGGAGGGGCATTCATTTACTGCCTCTGGAAGGTCCATGATGGTGGCGTAGGAAGCCCTGTGCTAGCAGGATAGATTGTAAGTGCAAAAATAGCACCCACCAGGACTTCCATCCCCGGAAAGAGTCTTAACAGGTGTTTGCCCATCTTGCAGATGCTTTATGATTAGCAAATGACTCCTTCACAGGTAGTCTAGTCTCTTTTTCAAATTGCTGCTTCTGTCTGGGTCCTGGAGCAAGTGAGGCGGCACTCAAGCCCTTTAAGAGTGAAATTTTTATTTCCAACAGCCCTATGATTTTCCTGGACATAAGCCCCATTGGTTTTCTGAGTCATATGTTTTAGGGGCTTTTCGTCTGGTGCAATTCCCAAGGGTTGGGGGTACCTGATGTGGGGCACAAACCCCCTGCTCCTCAGGGAGGGGTTTTGTATTTATAAACCCCTTCCAATGGTAAGTTTCCATATCAGGGGTATGGTTTTTGGCAAGATCACATTGCTTTCTCCCCTCCGTGTGTCAGTGTGGCCCTTCAAGACTATTGTGGAGTAGCGGTTTAGCTGATTCTCAGATTCTTTTCAAAGGGAATTGCTCCATATATATAGCTGTAGATTTGTTGGGTCCATGGAAGGAGCTAAGTTCAGGATCCTTTTATGTTGCCATCTTGAACCACTCTCCTACTTTGAACATTTTGGTTTATGCAAAGCAGGAACTCCAAAAATGAAACCAATAAGAATGAAATGGAATACCGCATGTGCCTAACTCCGCCTTTCAAAAATCACCTATCTTCCATGGTCTGTGAAGTCCCAGCCAACAGCAGCTCTTTGGAGAAACTTGTCACAGCTGGAACTCAGAACCAAAGCCTCTGTGTGGATAGCAGCTATGACACTGATTAGGACAGTGGCATCTTACTTTCTCAGGCCTTAGGCATTATCATTATTAGAGATAATTGGGTACGTATAAAAGTTATAGCCACTTAAGGCTCCCCACTTCCCAGTCTAAGCATCTTTTGTTCTTAGTGAAAATTTACCTCACACAGGCTTCTAGAAACATCTTCCTTATTTATACTGAAATAGAGCCTTAGGTCATGAGCAACATTTGGAGGAGCCCATCATTCATCGCCGGAGAAGGCCAAAGTGTTCCATCTCAATTGTATAATGTCCTAAAGGTACCTAAGACATCATTGTCTCTGCCTAAAGTTTCTCTACTTGTAAATTAAAAAATAAGAGTGTGCAGGGTCATAATTCTTCTCTGTACCTGTGTTTCTCCCAGTTACAATAATTTTCTTTGTCTAGCAAAGCAGGAAAATAATATATACAGTGAGCTCAGATAACATACTGAGCTGTCATCATTAGGCATGTTTGATAGACAATGTACCTTGCAACTATAGTATATTCAGTAAGAACACTGGAGAAGAGTGAGTACCTTTATGTGCAATACCACTGCCTACTGTGTTATAAGTAGTTCACAGAAAAGTGCTCCCTCCTCTCTGAGGAGAAGCAACATATTCTAGGTAGTATTCAGTTCCTGACTTTAAATTCCAGTGACAGGGTGACTACTTTCACACTATTTTGAACTTGCCACGGTGATGGCAGTTCATGAAGCAGCTCCTATTATCTTTAATGACAGTCCACTGGAATTCATTTTTGATCTCCTAATGCTGTTATACAGCAGGAAGATATATATATATATATGTGTGTGTGTATACATATATATATAAATATATATATATATCGCACACACGCACACACACACACGCATAGCAGGGTTATAGAATCTTGAGCATACTCTAGTATGCTAAAACCTGGTCATTTCAAGAGCTTTTACAAGATATAAACACTTTAAAGATTACTATTTACTAAATATGTACCTCAAATCCAAAGCAAATCCTATTAATTAACTCAGAATGTCAAGGACACAATTCTGATATGTGGACAGGGTTTGAAATCACCTCCTAGGAGGAAAGGTTAGCATGGCTGCCTATTATTTGACTCATTTTTCACATATGCACTTTGTCAATCTCACACACTGATACTGAATCAAAATACTCTGTCATTTTTTTCTCCAAAACCTTTTTTTTTAAGTTTATATCTACTGCCCTATGGTACTTTTACCACCATAGTTATATGCCTGGATTATTGTAACACCTATCAGCTCACCTCATCCTTATTTGCACCCTCTACCTTGCATGCCATCTTTCCGACATGTTTATTATAGATCTCATTTGATTGGTGGCATAAAATCTGCTAGGATACTTATTAAAAACAGAGGTTCTCACGTGCTACTGTAGGTGTGAAGAATCAGAATGGGGCAGCTCCTGTGGCTCAGCGGTTTAGCGCCGCCTTCAGCCGGGGGCGTGATCCTGGAGTCCTGCATCAGGCTCCCTGCATGGAGCCTGCTTCTCCCTCCGCCTGTGTCTCTGCACGCCTTTCTCTCTGTGTGTCTCTCACGAATAAATGGATAAAATCTAAAAAAAAAAAAAAAAAAAGAATCAGAATGATCAGGAGTGGAGGCTGGGCATTTACATCGTTAAGAAGTTTCTCAGGTAGACTTTATGCATCTACCTAACCTTTGGCTAGAGTTCACAGACCTTTAATGAAGTGACTTTGAAGTCTTGTTCAGATTTAAAAATCTATGTTTCTAGGTCAAAGAGATAAAGGAAAAATAAAAGTGAATAACATCCAATCCCACGAGTGGCACATATTAGACATTTTGTTGGTATAGGTTGATTTAATCATAGTGACCATAACAAAAGCATCACACATTAAATTGACAGACATTTTTAGGTTCTTTATACATGTAACCTCATGTGATGTTGATGTTGATAACTAGTCTACTAGGTGGCTGTTGCTATTCTTCTTCCTTCTGAGGTGGCAGAGAGGTTGAGTGAGAAGGAAGAAGGAAACTACTCAACCTATTGCCTGGCTATAATTATTTACTGACCCTGGTTACTCCCGCTCATTTACTGATTTTCACACCTAGATCACTGTCTTCTTCCACTGCTTTCCCCATGAACATTTCTGGTAACATCAACTCCTAGTGAATAATCTAACCAATTTCATGTCTCTTTTCTCCATTTCAGCCACCTAGTTCCATGGTCAAACCCTTGACCTTGACGTAACTAACTTCTCTCATTCTGAAACCTCAACTTCAACCATCACTTCCTGTAACCAGTTCACTTACTCTATTGCTTCCATTTGAATCAGTCTTCAACTTCATCAATGCATCATCTGTTGAACCTGTACATGTCTCACCATCAATTTCTCATTTTGTTTCCTCAGATTGCTCTTTACCTGACTTAGGTTCCATGTCCCATAATTATAATCACTCTCTTATAAATATTCAGAACCCCTCTCCTTCCACTGTATTAGCTGATTAAGCCTGGAGATTGCTAAAATGCTACAGCCAGTCTATTTTGTGCCTGCATAAAATCAGCTAAGTATACATTGCTGGAAAAAAAAAAAGATACATAACCATGCAGATCAACATCAGTGAAAATTAATGACCTGAGTTTTAAATTGGTTATCTACAGCTCTTTTTTTTAGTTTATTGCTAACACCACTTGACAAAACCATTGCATACCTTTACTTTCTCTCCAAATAGTCACACCTTATAACCCCTTATATATATAAGCTGAGGGCTCCCTCACAGTTCATTGAGAAAAGAAAAGTGACCACATTAACCAAAATATTTGTGTTCCCAAATCCTTTCCTCCTACAATTCTCTCCTCTCTCATACATCATCCATCTTCTTTTCTGGAAAGGAGACTAAAGACAGCCGAAGGGTGTGTTGCATTGGCTCCTATTTTTAAAATGAAGAAACATGCAAACAAATATAATCCAACCCGTATCATGCTCAAGACCTCCCTGTTTTGCTAATCCTTTTACATTGAAGCATCTGTAAAAGTTAAATCCATTTGTTTAGGTTGTGTTCACTTTGCAATCATTCTTGTGTCATTTACTTCCCATACTCCATAAAGATTCTTTTAAGCTCACTAATGATCTTCTTGCCATTTTTCTTACCTTACCACACAGTTCTAGGCTAACCACTCAGCCTTAAAAGATATTCTGGAACATAACGTATTTTCCCTATTTTCCATGACTTCACACTTTTAGATTTCTTTTCCTTTATCCCCTCTCATTTTTTCCTGGCTTCTAATTTACTGATTCTTCTCTTGAACCCTTTGATGCTGAAGTGAATCAAGGATGAGCCAAGGCATGGTGTAGGTCAGAACAGAATGCACTGGTTTAAGCAGAGACAGAGGTCTCCCTAAAAGTGGAGGATTAAATAACTTACATCATTTTAAGTGAACTAAAGAAAGCAATGGTTGTTTGAGCTTCTAGAAGGGACTCTCACTGAGGAACTGAGCTTACAAAAATACTGCCATCACTATCATGATTAGCAAACTGCAGAATTAGAGGTTGCTTTCAGAGTTGGGAAGCTATCACTGTACCTGCTGACTGCAGAACCACAGTAATTTTGTTTTGTGGAACTCACAAAACAATGCCCATGTCCTGCCTCACCTTTCACATCTCAGTTCAAAACTCCCTACTTGCACAAGCACATCTGATTGGAACTGAAATTCCACCTGGAACCCAAGTGAAGGGAATGAGAATATAGTCATTGGTTTTTCAGGCTCCACAGGAGAGGAAGACACATTAGGAGTCTGGAAAGGAAATTGTGAGCCAATCTACTGTATTTGTCGCAGTCCCATTTACTTCTTACACTCTTAGGGACTTCATTCAGTCCCATGGATTTAATATCGTCTATGTGTGATGACTGCTAAATCTTTCTTTTTAAACTTGACCTCTCCCTAGAGTGAGCTTCAGGCAGACACATATCATTTAGCATCTCCACCTGGATGTCTACTATATACTTCAAACTAAAATTGCAAAAACACTCCTGATTTGTCAACCTGCTTCTCCTCATCTCATAACTATCTTACACAAAAGTCTCACATAAACTTATAGCCAGTTGCTTTAGCCAGAAATGTAGGGATTGCCTTCGATTCTTTGCCTTCCATTACTCTCCAAACTCAATTTCTCATCAAGTTCTATTGGTTCTACCTCTTGAACATATCCCAAATCTGTGCTTCTCCCTTTATTTTTCATTATCAGTCCTATTCCAAGTTATCATCACCTCCTTCCCAGAGGTCTTCAGTGAAGTTAAACTAGTCCCCAGCTCCGACTCATGTCCCTTTACAACCTATTTTCTACTCAGTGATGGCAAGTTACAAAAATACCCTCTATATTTCCCATCCTGTTAAAATATATCCAGGGATGCCAGCATGGCTCAGTCAGTTAAGTGTCTGATGACTTAGGCTCCGGTCATGATCTCAGGGTTGTAAAACTGAGCCCCCAGTTGGGGTCCATGCCCAGCATGGAGTCAGCTTAAGATTCTCTCTCTCCCTCCGCTCCTCCCCACTCCCTCTAAAAAATGAATAGACAACAAAGAAACAAACAAAAAATACCCACACAAAAATATATCCAGTCTTCTTAGCCTGGCTTATGCCTCTCCATTATTCAATCCTCACTTAGCTATCTATCCTCATCTCATATCACTGTTCACCTCAAATGCCAGCACATGTTGACTTTCTTGTGATTCTCTGACTGTGCCCAACTCATTCTTGCCTTAGGATATTTATGTTAATTCTACTAATCATTTTCTTCCCATGAAATGTTTACCTTCTTATTTGTATCCTCCTCCTTTTACTTCTTAACTTGAATGTTATTCTTCAGAATGATTCATGTGAGTAAACCCTCCTTATACCTATTTGTTCAGATTCTAGAACAGAAACTGACAAAAGGATAAACTCAAAAATACTGAATGAATTAATAAATTATGCCTATGCAAATGAAAAAAATGATGCATGAAGAAATAGAGATATATAGGGTCTCATAAATAGTAGATGGCATATCTTGGACTCTGAGGCATGTGCTCATAACTACTACATTCTCTTGCTGGAGCTAGACACCCAGCTTGTTGGTAGGCCTATATTTTCCTCCCTCCAAAATCATTCTTCTAGGTAATCTTAAAGAACTACTTTGATATCACTATTTTAAAAATCTTTACTAGTGCTCCATTGCCTACAGCTAAAAGTGGAAGCTCTGCTTTCTCTCAGTGAAAACTCTCTTCACAGTGACTTCATTTCATCTGTGAAATATTTCTTCCACTGCTGTACAAAATCTCTGTCTTGGTGTGGTCAATGTTGGCCAAGTTTAAAAAACCCTTTATTTCTTGTTTTTAATACCCGTCATTGGAACTCTGGTTCTGTTCCCTGAGTTCTGGGTTTTACACTAAATATTTATTCCTTGGACACTCATGGAAGGCAAACTCGGTGACGGACATCCCTTGGATTCAGGACCCTCCTCTGAGCCAAGGTATTGGTAAAGGCTGTGTTCTAGAAGATTCCAGGATGCACACCACTTTGGGTACAATGCCCTTGAAGGCAGCTCCTACTGGGCCCATTCTTCTCATCATTCAACTACTCGTTTTATGAATCAGGGCTCTCCTTTGGCCTTGATTCTAAAGTTTCTAGAAAATCAATGGCAAATGATGTAAATCCCTCTACAAAGTTAATATGAACCAGCAGTTACTCTCCTTTTCTCTAGCAAAGCTTGTAGAGAGTTAATTAAAAAGAAGAGAAGTGAAAAGAAACTTCTAAGTGCTCTCAAACTTCATCTGTAGAAACCTACTGCCATGCTGAGGCAAACTAAAAAATATATACTTTTAATGAAGTCCCATTAAAAACAGATATACGGTGCTGGATAGCTTTTATGTATTTCTTTTCACATCATTGCTGATTTCCCAAGGTACTTGTGTTCACAGAAGCTCTCCCTTTTTCTATCAGTCTGTTCCTCCCGCCAAATGCATTCATTGAGGCCACAAGGCAAAGATTTAGAGAAATTGCTACCATGGAAGCAAAATGATGACTCCAAAAACAGCACTGTAATTTTGAATCCTACAGAGGGAGCACACTGATTTAAGAAGAGAGAGTTCACTTCCATTAAAATTGAGGGAATTATGTTCAGTAATATAGAACAAAAAAGAAGAAGAGGAAAAACGAATAGTACATGTTTCTTTATAATTATTTTTTGAAAAAAGCTACTGTTCAGAATGGCCATCTGTGACACTGTTGGGGCATTCCTTCATTTCAAAGAAACAACGAGACTTTCAATTCTGAAACAGATATTATGGCCCTCAAATTCTTATTCCCTTTCTTTAGGAAAAATAGCTGGTCTACTCACCTATTTGTGCCTTAACAGGATTCCTCCACGTGAAGATTGGCTTTCTCTAGTGGAACTGGAGGTGCAGTGTATAACACTAGTGGCTGACTCCTCAAAGTCCTAGGAGTTTGAAGTCCTAGGAGTTACAACTTCTAGTAATTACAGCCAGAACACCAGGTGACTGGTCTCTTGATACCCCAATCACCCCTTACTGTATAAATGTGGTCCATTTTTACTTACTTTTCTTGGGTTTATTTTTCTTAGCCATTAAGTGAAGCAACTAATACCTGTATTATGTGACTATTGTAAGGATTAAATGAATGCTATGGTAGGCTTCATCATCTCCTTCCCACTCTGATGTGGAACATTTTCTTAGGAGCTATTATTTTCTTTGGAGAAAGAACCTTGTTCCTGGAATCCTGTCTCTGTGTCTTCTTGCTATTCATTTTTTGATTGATGCAATTACCTGCTTCCTGAAATTCCTGTCACTTCCTGAAGCCCTAATCCCCTGTAAACATCCTCCAGTTGCTTGTTACTAGATTTCCCTGATAGTTTGGTTGCCTACTGGAGCTTCTTTCATTCATTCATTCTACAGTTATTTAACAACTGGCTGCCCTATGCCAGGGAATAGACTAGGCACTGTGGATCCCAAGGTGGGCAAAATACAACTCCTACATTGTGGGGAAAATTCTATTAAGCACTATAGATCAGCTGTAGATATGAGGAAGTTTCCAGTAGAAACTTAAAATAGGAGGTAAAACAATTTGGAAAAAATTTGAAAGATGAATATGTGTACTGGTCATCATTGGGTTCTCATCTTTAAGACTGAGACAAAGATTTGGGTACAGGTGGTATAGTTGCAAAGTGGTCCCTGGATGAGAAGCAAGTGAAGCAAATGAAAAAAAAAAAAAAAGAGAGAAAACAATAATAGTTATGTAGCTGGGTGGGCTGTGGGTGACTAGGGCCCAGTCTTGCTGGGAACACCGTGAGGAACCTTATAGAATGTAGCTTAGAGTTTTCCCACCAAGAAATGGAGAAGCTTGGGATGCTTATTTGTCTCCCTTTGGCTGAGACGTGTTCTCCAGGTGTTGAATTCTGGGCACTTCCAGGTTGCCTTGAACTTGAGCTGAGAAAGGGGATCTTTAAGCTTTCTAGCTGAAAAAGTTTTCAAAGAAAGCCCTAAGGCAGGGAAACAGAAAGAGGCAGGTATCTGCAATGGGTGTTATCAGAGTACATGCAAACTGTCATCCAAGTCCTGCACATATACTTGGAAATGAGCTGAGAGGAAATGAGCTGAGAGGACATGCGGCAGCGGAGCCACAGAATCATTGTATTACTTCTTATTATTTTCAGAAGTTTAGTTGCTTGACTCAGGTTCCCTAGTTTATATTCTTGCTCACCTAACCACTGTTCCATTGGTACTTGAATCTCAGCTCCTCCAGAAAGAGCTAATTGGTTCTAAACAGGCAAACTTTGTAGAAAATATTTCACCTTGTATTTTTACCCATAGTTTCTCTTCATTGTAGATATCAGTGATTTCCCCAACAGAATTAAGGTTTATGGGTTTTACATAGACTGGGATAGAAGGTAGCTTTCCATCATATCCTTCTGCTCTAATCTACCTTAACTGGTGGGTTTTTCCCCAGTTTTATTGAGAAATTATTGATATATAGCCTAATGTTTGATTTAATATATTGTAAAATGATGATGACAGTAATTTTAACTAACATCCATCTTCTCATATGAATACCAAAATAAATAAAAGAAAAAAACAATTGGAACATTTAGGATCTACTCTCTTAACAACTTTCAAATATACCATGCAGCAGTACTATAGCCATCATGTTGTATATTACATCCCTAGTATTTATTCATCTTGTAACTGGAATTCTGTACCTTTTGGCCATCTTTATCCACTTCCCCTTCCCCCACTCCCCACCTCTGTAACCACAAAGCTGATTTCTTTTTTGGGGTTTGATTTCTTTGTTTTGTTTTGTTTTGTTTTGTTTTGTTTTAGATTTCATATATATAAGTGAGATCATACAATATTTGTCTTTGTCTGTCTGACTTCTTTCACTTAACATAATGGCTTCAATATCCATCCTTGTTGTTTCAAATGGCATGATTTTCTTCTTTTTTTTTTTGGCTGAATAACATATATACATATATATGTGTTTCTATATTTACTTTTTTATCCATTAGTCTGTTTATGGATACTTGTTTCCATATTTACAATATTATTGTAAATAATGCTGCTATGCACATGAGGGTACAGATCTCTTCAACATAGTGTTTTCATTTCCTTTAATTTATTATCAAAAGTGGAATGAGATCATATGGTAGTTTGAGTTTTAATTTTTGAGGAACCTCCATGCTGTCTTTCATAGTGGCTGTACCAATTTATAATTAACTGGTGGGTTTTTATAATCTGGAGCAGATAACACATAGGGTTATTTTCTTTACCCATTGATTGTGAGGCCTTCCCTCTAACCTAATGTTCTTTTATGGCTTATGCCACTTTTACTAAAGTAAAAATGATGCTTAGCTATTTTTGAAACTGTTCTACCCATATCAAGTGATTCCTTCTCCCTATTTCAAGTACCCAAATATATTGAATTTTATGATGATGGTGGCCTTAGCTCCCCCACTACCTCTTCACACTATACTTTTCATTACTGCCAATGTCATCTTGTTAAAATGTAAGTCAAAAAATAGCATTCTCTTCCTCAAAAATTTTTGCTGGCAAGTTCAGACTTTGGTATGATATTCAAAATCCTTAGGGTCTGACTCCATCTTATACTCCATTCTTTATATGCCACTCAACCTATACTTTCCTCTTTAATGTCTCTTTAGCTTCCATTGTTCTCATCATTTGGAATCTATACCCACTTGCTTTGTTACCACTTACTGAAATTTCACTCACTATGTACGACACAAAATAGTTGTGATTTTCCCACCTGACTGCAGAGCCTCTATTACAAAAGCTGATATAATGTCTACCACCACATGAGGACAGTGCAGACAGATGGAAAAAATTTTAAAAAAAAATGGAGCAGTGTGGAATCTTATATCTTGTATATACATGAGGTCAGATATTTACCATTGGGTAATCTCATTCAACCAAATACATGGGTTGTTTTTAACTCTATTTTCTGAAATAGCATGTGGTCAGGATAAGGAATCTAGGAAGATGGTAGCATAAATGCACTGAATCCCACACAGAAACCCTGTGACTAGGATAGCTAAACAAAGTCCCACAGTGACCACATGTAACAAAATTCAGTAGCAAGGACTCTCCATGAACTCTGAAAGATATCCAAGGGGAAAAATTCAACAGCACCAAGACTCATATTGTGTCGGGCATGCAGGAGAGATGCTGCCTTGACACTAGCAAACTCTGAATAGCCAATATGTACTGCATACAAAGCTGAATATGTGACTCTGAGATGAGGAGCTGAAACATGGAAGGAGTCTGTGCAATCTCTATTTCATGGATGAGTGCAGGAGACCATAATATGCTGGTCAGGGCTAGAGTAGTCTGGGCCTTAAGCACGTTGACGCTAACTGAAGAGCAAAGTCTAACACTAAGGAGAAACTTCCAGGAGTTGAATCAAAATTGATAAAGACTGGAACCATAGGGGACAAAAAAATACTAGATAAAAATGTTAAAGAGAAATAGAACTAGAAAACTCTAGCATGTCCCAGACAATGTATTTGAATATTTCACAAGCATATAGAAATGAGAGTTCCAGAGCTGTGAGGCTCAGAAACCTATTCTAGCCTCACCTCCTCTCTTAAGAAAAGAAGAAAATGCATTCAATTTAATATAGGAACAGAAAATAACTGTAAGAGTGGTGCCTGGGTGGCTCAGTCGGTTAAGCAATCATTCTTGATTTCAGGTCAGGCCATGATCTAAGGTCTTGACATCAAGGCCCCACTCCCACCCTGGTTGGACTCCATTCTCAGTGGGGAGTCCACTTGAGATTCTCTTGCTCCCTCTCCCTCTGCCCCTCCCTGCCGCACGTGCTCTCTCTCTCTGTTTCTCTCTCTCTCTCTCTCTAAAATAATAAATCATTTTTAAAAATGAAAAGAAAAGAACTGTGGGACAATTCCATATAGTGTTACTATAAGATATAGAACAGAAAGACAGGCTATAGAACAATTGAAATCCCTAGCTTAATATTTAAATATGCCATAAAAGAAATTAAGAAAATGATATAAATAGAAGTCTTAGATAAATAGGAGAAACAGCCATTATAAAAATTTAAAAATAAAATAATTGGAGAAAGAAAATTTTAAAGAGTCCTATCAAAGTGCAGGAAAGATTTAGAAATAAAAGAAAAAATCACTTCAGATGTGAACATTAAACTATAAGGAACTCAAAGGTGAACAAACCCACAGGTAACACCTTAAGACTAATAGATGATTGAAGGAATGAACACTTAAAACCCACAAAGTGTAGAGACATACGAAGAATGCAAGAGAAAGTGAATAATACAGAATGAAGGCAAAGATCTCCTGTGCATAAAATAGAAATTGCTGAAAAAGAAAAATGAAAGCAAAGGAACAGAACAAACACTAGAAATATAAATCAAGAAATATCTCCTGGATAAAAAATTGGAAACCAAAAGTTGAAAGGGGTTACTACCTATCCAGGAAAATTAACCTAGAATGGTCAATATTGATACATATTCTAGTAAAACAACTGGACTTTAAAGAAATATATATATATATATATATATGTATATATAAGCAATATATATATATATAAAATACACACACACACACACACACACATATATATATGTTTATGGCATCTTTTGAACATCCAGTCAAAAGGACCAAGTAACTTATAAGGGAAATAATATCAGACTTCTTGGTTTTTGTGTCAGAATGCAAATGGATAACATATTTAAGATACTCAGGAAAAAAGATGTGATGCAAGCTGATCTTTTTGTAACAAAGTCAAAGACAAGTGATTATGAGCTTGCCAAAATTCAAGAAATATTATTTCCATGTGTACTCTCCAAAAATTCTATTAGAGAATAAACTTCAAATAACCAAAATCATTGGAGTGACATCTGCATAAGGACCTGCAGTAAATATATATTTTTAACTGTTGAACTCAGATGAAATAACAGTTCTAGGCAAGGCGATGGTTGCAGTGTGTAACAGCTATATCTCTGACAGTCAACAGAAGTTGGGGGGAAGTCTGAAGAGAGGACATGAAAACATCCACTAGATCCACTAGTAGTTGCATAGGTTTACACAGGGAATAAAAAGATATTACTTCAAAAGAGATGCTGAGGAAGCAAAGGGGGGGGGGAAGGGAAAAAAGAGATAGTGGTTTATTTTACTAGCACTCTTAATGGAGAGCCAACACAGAGAACATCTATGCCCCTGAAAACGAAAGAACCAAGGCTAGCATGCAGTATAATGTTAATCTGTGGAACAAAAACACGAACCTTTTAAAATACCTGAAGACATACAATGCTGCTTCCAAGGCTCCATTCCAGTGATATGTTGCCAATGTTGTAAAAAAAGATAATACTTGCACAAGGCCCTTTATTATAACTCTACTGGTAAAAGCAAAGACTACAAATGACCTACATTATCACCAACAGGGAACTAGTTTGAATAACCGTGGTACATTCACACAAAGAAATACTAAGCAACTGTAAAAGGGAATAAAGAGTTCTTACACTTCTACAGAATGATCATAGGATATATCACAGAGTGAGTATAAATGTATATATTCACATTTTAGTATTTCCATGAGTTTGAACTGGCCTGGTCATAAAATTAAATACCTGATGCTATGGTTGGTACTGGCTCTTCTTCTTCTTTTTTTTTAAGATTTTATTTATTCATGAGAGACATAGAGAGAGAAAGAGAGAGGCAGAGACATAGGCAGAGGGAGAAGCAGGAGCCCTGTAAGAAGCCTGATCAGAGACTTGATCCCAGGACCCTGAGATCATGCCCTGAGCCGAAGGAAGATGCTCAACTGCTAAGCCACCCTGGCGTCCTGGTACTGGTTCTTCTAGACAAGGCCCAAGTTTCTCTATCTATATTTTTGTATGTAATAGAAATGCTTGATTCCCTTAACTGATTAGCAATTTAGATGCTTAGAAGAAAAAAATATCTAAACATTTCTAGACCATTAAGTCATCAGGTTAAACCTTGGGAAAAGTATCGATATAATAGAAGCTTCCCCTTCCTAAGCACTTTTTCTACCTTTCATACAGTCTCGTTAGATGGTAGATCCTCCTAAAGTCTCTAGATAGTAAACTGATTCAGTAGCACTGTGCATTATGTTCAATCCATTTGAATTTACTGAGGATCGGATGTAGAAGAGGAAGCTAGATGTCTCCCTAAACCCTTTCTTCATTTCTTATCCAGTAATAGAATTTACAACAAATTATGTGATGACCCAGCTAAAGATTATATTTTTATCTTCCCTTGAAGCTAAATGTGCTCATGAGACTAAGTTCTTCCCATTGGGATGTGAATGAACTTTTAGGAGTCATTTCTGGGTTATGCACTTTAAGGGAAGAAGCATGCCTAACCCCTGCAAGGGCATCCTTCCCATGGGCCATAATGAGGATGATTGCCAGGACCCAGGACATCCATCTTGAACAGTGAAATACAAGTTCTGGGTTCAGGATGACACTGCCACAAGATGGAAATAATTTGCACCTCTCTTTATTGTGATGTGCTCCGTACCAGCCTTGGATGACTAACCTAGACTTTTCTGTGAAGAGAAAGTAATTTCATTTTCTTTAAACTACCACTATTTTGGTCTCTGTCTTATAGTAATTAAACTTCTACCCCCAGCTAATGCTAATAGGAACTGATAGGAAATGACTTGGAGTCTGGGAAGGATAAAGTCAGTTTATTTGCCCCCAATTAACATTCTTCACAATGGCTTAGATTTTTTTAAAGAAGAGACCAAAAGCTTACATACTAAAAAGAAAAAAAAAGTTTAAAGACTAAAGTTAAAGTACTTTTATAGTTTGAAAACATGTGCTGATAAAATGTGCTTATATCTTCAACCCTAATACGTTTTGCCTTGATACCCTTAATCTTTCATGGTTTGCTCTCAAAATGCTAAAGTGCTTGAAAGATCGGCTAAGGAACAATGCATCAAAAAGTTGAAGTAATTTTCTGACACCAGTTTCAGTATCAATTGTATAGTGATATTGCCAATTGGCAGAAGACTGAAATGAAATCCGATGTGAACCTTGCCCTAAAATTAATTGTCTAAATATTGATGTTCAAAGAATATGTGAGTAACCTGAGGTCTTAGCTATCCTTGAAAATTGGAAATGGCAGCTATAATATGAGGGGGAAGAGTTTGTATAATTTTCAGGCTATGAGAAAGCAATTAATTTCTTTGGTTAGGAGAATCACACTAGGTAATTTTTCAACCCTGTTTTTCAAGATTATAGCTTCCAGGTTGTTTTTACAAGCAACCTACCTTTCAGGATGGCATGCATCAAAATATTTTAATGCTTAGTAAAGAGTCAAATGCTTGACAATTCTGGAACTCTGAAGAATTTTAAGAACAAGTATAAGTTAGGAACAATTCAACTGTGAAACAAGTTTCAAGGATCACCAAAGTTAGACTCTCCGGGGGTAGGTCCTAAATAGCTAAATATTTGAGAACCTCTCTAGGAGATCTAGACACACACAGAAGTCGAAGACCACTGATTAGCTGTGTAAATGTACCAAAGCCAAGTGCATGGCTACCATGCTTATTCTAATATTCATGATACCAATTGTTACTATTTACCAAATACTAATACGTGTCATCTTTGCTCATATTATTTCATGTAATATTCAAACATCTCTAAAAGGCAGGTAGCAATTCACTATTTTGCAGATTTGTAAATTGAGAGGTAGAGACCTTGGGTACGCAGCAGACTCAAAGTTTGGACCTATATTGATTATCATTATGCTATAATACATGAGCATTTAAAATTGCTCATCTTTACCTTTAATGGTAATGCCACTAGTATAATAATCAGATTTTTATAAAAGTTACTTAATCATTGAGTCCTTAAGATCTCTTAATGCCTAGGTATGTATGTCTTTTCAAAGATAAAAAGAAATATTACATGACGCCTTTCCTCAGAGCTTACAATTTAGATGGAGGATGAAAACACATGGAGAATAAATGTAAAACGACAACATACAATAACCCAGAAGAGCGCCTCTCCAAAGTGCTGGACTTGAGAGGGTGGCCAGGATATATCCAATGTGAAGAATAAGTGAGAGGATATTGCAGGCAGTTAATATTTAAAACAATAAGTTAAATTTTACAATGCTTCTCTAAATCACTTATGTTTAAATTATGAACTCATTTTTCTTCCTAATCTATGAGGCCTCGATTATAATTGTGATGTCATATGCAATGGTGTATATCAATCTGTGCATAAGAAATTATACTACTTTATTTGCTTGACATTTTGGTAACTCAGGGATCACCTATTTTGATGCCATATTTCACAGATCAAGACACTGAGGTTTAAAATGTAAAGTGATTGTCCAAAGTCATTCAAATTGTCCATCGTAGTGCAACGAAACTAAGTTAATGATCAACAGGGTTAGAATCGGTTTCCAACTTTTGCTCATTGCCCTTTAGCAAGGAAAGCCATAAGGGATAGGTGTTTTGAAAGAAAACACATTCTTAAAGTCTTCTAGAAACATTTACTGGGAATGTGTTACATTTTTATGTCACTTTAGATTATCTATTGCTTTGCTGCTTCCAATTTGGAGTAGCATGGGATTTATAGACATGACCAAAGAGACATGCTCACATCACTGTACATATAATGCAATTCCATAGCATCCTTTTTCTGAAGAATTCAGTATGCTTTGCAAACATGGTTTAATTAAGCTTCACAGCAGGGGAATCTAAGATGGAAGAAAGAAGGATGTGATGCTTAGAAAATGAAAGAGATGTGAGGATGACCTTTATATGATCACTATGATTTTATTGATCTAAAAGGTGTGTTGGTCCCCTTCTAGAAGCTGTACATTGTGTCAAAGAAGGTGACCTTTCTTTCAATTGAACCCTATTTTTATGTCAAAGATATGCCCATCTTTACCATTTGTTTTTCATTCTGTTAACTCAGAAAACATCTACTGAGCAACTGTGTATAGAAGGTACTTTGGTACATACTGTAGGATTAAATGAATAAATAATAAAGATAAATAAGTCACATTAGTCTACCCTAATAACAAGGAAACTACAATTTAGTAGAGGAATCAAGAAATGTATAAAAATCACCATTATTCAAAGTATAGTATGATAAACGCAATGTTGACTCTATGAAAAAATGTTCAAAGATTTACAATAGATGGAATGATTTAACCCAAAAGATAGTTAATGTTTGGCCTACTATTAATTAAACTTATAAGGTTGAAATTTAGAAATCTGAATATTACTGGTTTACCTACCATTTTTACAAATGGGTTGGGTAAAGACTTAGATGACATGACAATCAGGACTGTGAATAGTAGGAGGCCAGGAGAGATAGAAAAAGGGGTGAATGATAAATTTGAGATCTAAGGCAATATTAATAATGTGGAGGAATGGGCTGCATTGAATGAGAAGACATGTCATAGAAATGAACATGAAGTTCTATACCTGAATGTAAAAAAAAAATCAATACTGTAAGTATGTAAAGCTATTTTTACAAAGCTTATTTACAATAATAATAATAATAACAACAACAACAACAACAATTAGCACTTACTGAGTTTCTACCATGTGCCAGACACTCAACTGCATGGTTTGTATATTATTTCAATTAATCCTCACAATAATCCTATGCAGTGGGCACTGTTGTTATCTTCATTTTACAGGTGGGAAAACTAAGTGTTGGATAAATTAAATAACTTGCCCAAGGTTAATTTGATTGCTAAACCTATATTTGAAGCATGGTATGTTTTGCAGCAGATCAAGCCTCCCCCTTCCCTTGGCCAATATCAGTTATGATATGAAGGAGTATTCTCTGGGCAACCTAATTACAAAATAATAGTAACAATAATTAAAGTGGATTCTGAGCCCCTAATCAGATCTTTTTTAGAGTAGAGTAGTAATTAATCATACATGCGTAACTTCATGTGTTTTTTTAATGAAAACATAAACATTTTACTACAATATCATTTATTTAGTGTGATTTGTGAGTACCTTTTCCTAGATATGTTTGATGAACAGAAAATTTCCTGTCATTTACATTTTTAATGAAAAAAAGACTCATGAGAAAACATTTTTTGAGGGGCACCTGGTTGGCTCAGTCTATTAAATGTCTACCTTCAGGTCCTGAGATCAAGCCCTCTGTGGAGCTCCCTGCTCCTCAGAGAGCCTGTTTCTTCCTCTTCCTCTGACTCTCCCTCCTCACCCCTTGCCTGCCACCTTCTCCCTCCCCCACCCAACTTGTTCTCCTCCTCTCTTAAATAAATAAATAAAATCTATTTAAATTTTTTTTAGTGGTCACTATTATTATTTCTGCTAAGTGACCTTGACATTTTAATTAGCTTGCTTTGCATTTCTAGAGCTTTTGCCTTGCCATCCATTTGTTCTCTCCATGGGAGGAAAAACCTTACTTGAGTCAGGTTTGATGAACAGAAAATTGCCTGTCATTTACATTTTTAATGAAAATATGTTTTTATCCTTCAAAATATGTTTTTATCCTTCCCATTAAAAAATATGATCTCTGCTTGGAGTTAGAGTCATAGAACAAAACACATTTTATAGTAAAATTTGTTATCATTTTCCTGTGCTAATGTAGTAGTCTTATTCTTCACCTTAATAAGTAGTACCAAACATTCTAAGTGTTGAACCTGAGTTTCCCATGGGTATCTGTTTCTCCATTTTTTAATGATTTTTAATTTATTTATTCATGAAAGACACACAGAGAGAGGCAGAGACATAGGCAGAGGGAGAAATAGATTCCCTGTGGGGAGCCTGATGCGGGACTCAAATCTAGGACCCCAGGAACACTCCCTGACCTGAAGACAGACACTCAACCACTGAGCCACCCAGACATCCCTCTGTTTTTTACGTTGTTAAACCTTGCATCCTCTTCCCACTTTTGAACATATTTATGTTTCATTTACATAATAAAAAATTATTTAAAGTAGACCTCAGAAGGCAAGTTCAGAAAAATTGGTATATTTTATATGACAGCATAACATGGAGTTAAAAAGTATTTGGTATCATAAAGCACAGACTACTAACTTTCAATGCCCAGCTGAAATAAAGTATAAATACCAGGTCTTATATAAAAGTGACACCAAATGTCCTAGTTATAAAGCCACAGAAAATGAAGTCAGTGTCAATAGGCCTGAAGCTGAGACCTTTAAATTTTGTCCTCAAAAGTCATAGATCCATAATAGCTCTGAAGCTTTCCACATCTGACTCTCTTCGAAATATAGAGATGTCTATGGTGTTGGGATAAATTACTGTTTGTCTTTCATTTTCCCTTCCTTATTCTAAGCAACGAAGGTTTGGGCCAAGTTTGAAAGCTTTGGCTATTTCAAAGTAATCTGCCCTATGGCTTTGCTTCTCTAAAAGGGTTCTATCAGAAGTAGCATAGAAGTCTGAGAGTAAGAAGACATGATTCCCCATGCTGGATGGGGAATAGAGATCAATAGAGTCATGACCCATTTCACTCACAGCACTATGTCAGAGGTGTGGCAAGACTCCGAAACATCGTTAAGAATGGTTTGCCTGTGAGTCAGGACTCCATTAATTCATTCTTTCATTCTATGATATTTATTGAAACTCTCTGTGTGCCAAGCACTGGTATAGACACTTGGGAATCAGTGTCCCTCAAGAAAAGCTGTCCTAGCTGGAAAAGACAGATAATAAACAATGACTATCATAAATAAATATATAGGATGTTCAAATGCAATAATTGATTCTTTTTGAAAAAGCAAGAGAGTAGAGATTAACTGGAGTGGCTGACAATTTTAAATAGAATCATCACTATAAGCCTCACTGAGTGCTTTATCTTCAAAAAGGTGAAATTTTAGTAGAAACTTAGTAGAAGGAGACAAGGGCTTAGCTATGGAGCTATCTGGAGAATAGAGAATAGAAGAGGGAACAGCTAGTTCAAAGGGCCCCAAGGTAGAAACACTCCTAACTTTTTTTTTTTTAAGATTTTATTTATTTGTTTGACAGAGAGAGAGAGAGAGCACAAGCAGGGAGAGTGGCAGGCAAAGGGAGAGGGAGAAGCAGGCTCCCTGCTGAGCAAGGAGCCTCCTGTGGGGCTCGAATCCAGAACCTGACCTGAGCCCAAGGCAGATGCTTAACTGACTGAGCCACCGAGGCACCTGTTCCTGACATTTTTAAGGAAAAGAGGGAGGCCAGTGTAGCAGAGGGGAGTAAATGTGTGTTTGTGGGAGAGAGCCTAGAGATAGCATCTGCCTTAACCATTGTGAGGATTCTGGCTTTTATTCTGTGTGAAAAAGAGAGTTGTTGAAGGTTTCTGACCCAAGCCGTGGCACAATTTCTGTTTTCAAAGGATCACACTGATGGAGTCATGCATGGGGGACTCGAGGGCAAAGGCCAAGAAACTAGTTCAGAGACTTAAACCAGGGAAGACATGATGGTAGCTTACACCATGTCTGTAGCCTTGAAGGCAGAGAAACATGGCTAGACTGTGGGACTGTGTGGAAGCCCACAGATTGCCTAATGGCTTGCATAAAAGACGGGAAAGAAAGACTACAATCAAGACTAAGGAACCAAGGACTGAAGTTACCAGAATCTTCATATTAGGTTTAAAAAAAAATCCTAGTTTTGTATTCAAATAGGAGTGCCTGAAAGAAACACATGGTTCAGAAAATGAGGACATTACTGGTAATTACGATAGTGCAAGGACGAAAAGTCTCTGCTCCATTCTCTGGCTACCACAGAAGCCCCCAAGATTTTTACATGACCTGAGAGAGAGGAGGGGAGACTTTAAGAATGTAAACTGCATTTTCCTATAATCTGTCAGATGTAAGTGGTACAAATAATATTTGCTTGCATATATCATAAGGTGCAGCTGGCAAACTTTGCACAAACTGAACATACCTGTGAAGTAGGTGGCTCCGAGGAGGAGGTCAGTCCCTTGACCCTGTCTTCCAGTTACCAGTCTGGCCCAATATAACCACTAACTCAAGTTCTCAGCTCACAAGTTGATTTTGTCTGTGTGTATGGCAGGTATGCTTTGTGGATGGAACTCCTTTCACTCAACATGTTGCAGATCTATTCATATTGTTGCTTGTAGCTATAGTTTGTTCATTCTCTTTGCTGTGTTCAAGGTCTGCAAATTTTACTGTAAAAAACTAGACAATAATTATTTTAGGCTTTGCAAACTAAAATAATATAGCCTCTGGTACAGATTCCTCTTTGTTGTTGCTATTGTTGTTTGTTTTTTGTTGTTATGGCTTTTGCAACCCCTTTAAAAATATCAAATCCATCCTTAGCCCAAGGGCCAGTCAGAAGGCAGATCTTGAGTTAGATTTGGCCAGTGGGTCACAGTTTGCCAACCCCTGCTATAGAGTATTGCAATGTGGGAATGCTACAACATATTAATCCATTTGGGTAATTCCCAGTTTGGGGCAACTGCAACACTCTAGTGCAAGTCTTCTGGTGCACTTATGCATACAGTTATTTTGAGTATATACTTGGTAGAATTTGGGTCATGGGATATAAGTACCCATATGTTTTCGCCTATATGTGTTCAACATAAGCAAGTGTTGCTAATTGTTTAAACAGGTTTACCAATTTACACTACCAAAACTACCAAGTTTAAATTTTAAATTTTCACCATTGGGGTAGATATGCAGCACAATCTCACTGTTTTAACGTACATTTTCTTAATGATTAGTAGTTGAGCATCTTCTCAGTTTTGTTGGCCATTTTGATACATATAAATTGACTTAAAGTCAACAAAAATATGACACAATTATGAAATACAGGTTTGTGAGCTAAGATTATTTGATCATATTATTCCAGTGGCTTTCATATCACTTTAGAATAAAATCCAAACAGTTTATCTTGGATTGCAAAGCTCTATACCATCTGGCCCTACCTCTCTGACCCAGTTTCATGTCAGTCTCCTTCTTGACCATCGATCTTCAGCTATGGTGATCTTTTAAATTTTTCTTGAACATACCAGGCTTCTTCCTGCCTCAGGGCCTTTGTACCAGTTGTGTCCTATGCTTGAAATCATCTTACCCTGATC
This sequence comes from Canis lupus baileyi, assembly GCF_048164855.1. NCBI lineage: Eukaryota > Metazoa > Chordata > Mammalia > Carnivora > Canidae > Canis > Canis lupus. The sequence goes on along the minus strand of NC_132843.1, from coordinate 20,075,379 downwards.
TTTCTATGATTGACTCTTCATTTTGGTACCAAGTTCTGCTGTGAGAATCCTTCGCTGTTCACCCAATTAGTTCATCTGTCAGTGGTGTTCTCATTCCTCTATGGTAATTTTCTCCATAGTATTTATTCCTACCAACAATTTCAGGGACTGTGTCCATCTTAATCATTTCTTTTTTTTTTTTAAGATTTTGTTTATTTATTGATGAGAGACACACAGAGAGAGGCAGAGACGTAGGCAGAGGAGAAGCAGAATCCCTGCAGAGAGCCCAAGGGGAAACTCAATCCCAGGACCCGGGGACCATGCCCTGAGCCAAAGGCTAATACTCAACCACTGAGCCACCCAGGTGCCCCATATCTTACTCATTTCTGTATCTCCAGCCCCTAGAGCAGTACCTACACATTGAATGTTCTCAGCTGTGATATCTGGCCCTCCCCCATCATATATTAGGGAAATATCCCCAAACATGGTCCCAGCGCATAGCCACCTTGTCACAGAGCTGGGCTCACTTGAAAACAATGACTTCAGTGAATTATAGCTCCTCTAAAATCTGAGTCAGAAAAGAAAGAACTGCCAAAAAGTGACGAATCCTTCATCTTAAAAGATGGTGAAATAGAACTGTGGTTGGGGGAGACTCTGACAGAAGACCATATGCTGAAGTGACAGGGATGGGATCTGGGATGGGGAGCTGACAGGGAGGAAGCCCAATGCATTCCCAATTCTCCAGAACCATTGCAAACCTAGAACTAATCCTCAGCAACCCCAGACAAGCACTCTTGTGACCCCTGACCTCAGAATTCCTTGCGATTCCGCTCAGATTTAGAGTAAATCAACATTTGGTTGGCTGTCACTTAAACAAATCGGTATCCCTGATATGCAAATGTAACATGACTGTAATGTTATGATAGCCTATGGAGCACCCTTAGTTATCAATTGACTCCTATTTATTTATTGAACATGAGCTCAATTCACTAGTAAGCATTAATTGAACAGGGTCAGTTTCAAGCTAACAGGTATAGGAAACTTTCAGACATACCTTTAACAGCAAAACAAGAGGGATCCCTGGGTGGCGCAGCGGTTTGGCGCCTGCCTTTGGCCCAGGGCGCGATCCTGGAGACCCGGGATCGAATCCCACATCGGGCTCCCGGTGCATGGAGCCTGCTTCTCCCTCTGCCTGTGTCTCTGCCTCTCTCTCTCTCACTGTGTGCCTATCATAAATAAATTAAAAAAAAAAAAAACAGCAAAACAAGAGAGTACAGCCGCAATATTTTTGTTTTCTGTGAGGCCCTCCCCTCCCGGCAGTCAATGGCCCCCTTTCCTTTCAGTGATAATCTGCGGTCCCCTGCAGTGAACACAGCAGCCTACACCTAATCAGGGGCAATCATAAGTGAGATTATTCTGCACCATTTGGCTATAATTAGACCAGCTTTCTTTTTAGTGATTCATTAGCATGATACTTTGCTCTCAGAACCAACAAACTCAACCTAAATTCCTCTTATAAGTAGAGGCAGAGTTGCGAACCAGAATGAATATTATCGGTAACAAGAACAAGGAAAAAGGAAACAGAAAAGAATATTGCTTGGTGTCCCTTCATCCCCAAATTGTAAATTGCAACACAGACAAAGACAACAGCCTGTCTGCCTGCACTGTTGAGCAATAACCTTCATATACTCCGCTCCCAAAGGAGACCCGGCTGACAATTAGACTCTCACAACCTTCCTAGACTTTCTCATACAATCGCTCCAATTCCAGCTTTCCCTTTCTGTTTCAAGAAGAGATATATTGTACCCATGAAATTCATATGTCCTACTGTTTTCACCTGGCCATTGGCTCCAAGACAATATGTTGTCTTTAGTGTGGGGGACATATAAATGTTTTAACTCTCACTGGTACTGACTGTTGCACAGCCAGTATTTGCAGCCATTGTCATTCTTATGTGGGAAAAGCAGTCACAGTAGTAGAAAGGGAATATCTTCTTCTTTACTGAAATCAGTACTTCATAAGTCCTGAATAAGACCTCAAGAGAAGACCTATCGTAGGTGCTTAAGGAACTGTGGTAGCTCCTCCATGGACCTCGCGATCAAAGGATTGCAAAAGCATAGACAAACACACCCGTGTCTGTGCGGAAACTCTCCTGAGCCAAGAAACTTCTCTCAAGCTGTAATATGAATACAAATAGCTCAGGCATCTTGTTAAAATGCAGATTCAGAGTCAGTAGTTCTTGAGTGAGGCCCAAGTTTCTGCATTTCCCACAAGCCCCAGTGGATGCAATGCTGCCAGTCAGGGATCACATTGAATACAAGGTCTAGGCAAGTGCTGTCCATGGCAAGCAACATAATGGGAGCCACATCCATAAGTTTCTAGTAGCCATGTTATTTAAAAAGTAAAAAGAAACAGGTGAAACTAATTTTAATTACCCTACATATTTAAAACATCATTCTAACATGTCAATAACCTATGAAATGTTAATGAGATAGTTTGTATCATTTTTTAAAAACTACTATACCTTTGAAATTAGAGTGTATTTTATACTTCAGCTCATGTCCATTTGCATTAACCATGTTTCAGAGGGTCTAGTGGCTACCATGCTGGACAATACAAGAGCTCCAGGGACAAGCATAAACCTATATATCAGAGAAGTCAGTAGCTACTACCCCAGTGAGCTCTTGAACTATCACAGCATGCATTTGGCTGAAATTGATCTCTCCTATAGTTTTTCTATCTGACTGATTATTCCTGTTCTGTTAGATTCAGGTAGATGACAATATGGGGTTACATTATAGTCACAAATGATAGTTTTGAATCCAATCTCTGAACTATGTGACTTTGAGCAAGTTATTTTAATCTAAGCCTGTTCAGATGCCGTAAAATTAGGAAGATGATGTCTTAGAACATCATATACTTGCCTACATAACATATGCTTATTAAATTTTATTTGAATCTCAATATTCAAATTTAACCATGAAAAGTTGGTTAGTGGGTGTGGAAGGCAAGTTTAATTAATCATTAGTTCCCTTTTATACTCATACGTGGGGGAATTAAGTTTTCATATTGCTAAATCTTGTAGAGCAGAGAAGGACCAGCTCAGATATGCTTTGATGGGAAATACGAGGAATGTGAGGGAAGGGAGAAATGGTATGAAAAATAGGGCAACTGAGAAAAGGAACAGGAAGAGAGATTTCATAGTAGGATTCTTTGAACAATATTTCATAGTAGGATCCTTTGAACTGAGTTGGAAATGGCTGAGGATGTCCTTCCCAGAGTAGTGAGTGGAAAATAGGGAGAGTGCACTAAATGACATCACTGAGGATTAAATTAAAGCACCATATTATTTAATTTTGAAGTCAAAGACACTACATATTACTATGGCATTTCACAGGCATTTAAATTTAGAGCTAAATCCAAAGTGGGGAGTGACTACTGTCTATGAATCAGAGGAGAGAATTTTGGCAAATTACGTAGAGATACCCCTTCACAACCGAATCAGCTTGCAGAATGTAAGAACATTTCACTCTTCAGAGTTGTGACATGATATGTCCCTAGAGTCCAAAATCACGGTGTTAATAAATTCCTGAAGAGGTTTTATTTATTGTAACTAATAGTTTATTTAGTCTTTGGGGATAAAATATATGCCAATACTAAATAAAATTCCATTTCTGTTTCCATTTATTTATTCATTCTTATTCACTTGACATGATTTAATGCATACTACATAAAGAGTAAATAGCTTAGTCTTTACGACTTTGAGAAATTTCCTTTCCCAAATCTTTTAGTTTGGAATCCTTTAAAGATAGTCTTCTGTTCTTCACTCTACTTCCCACCCCCAATATTTTTTATGGTACATAATTTCATGGTGGAGCCAAGTCTCTCCTTACAACATTAGAAAGTTCAAATACTTATGTTCTAGGTGATAAAATTTCATTATTTCCAACTTCACAAATTCAAACTGTGTATGAATTCAGACTTGGTCTTAACTACCATTTGCTCTTATAGTATGTATCAAGTGCACACAAATTAAATCTACGGGTTTAATCACACAATTTTAATCTACTTAAGCATTTTGGTCATACCAAATTTTATATTATACATCCATTCATAAATAATCCTCTTCTCTCCATTAAATCCGGCCTAGAAGAACTTCTATTTTCCAGCACTCATTAGTTATTAATTGTATGCATATATAACTCTCAGTCAGGAAATAAAATTCAATTTAAGACCTCCAATAAAAGTGATACTCTATTCATTTAGGCTGGTCCCCTTTCCAATTGTGTTATTAGAGTTTAGTATCTTCTGCAATTTTTTTTCCCATTCAACATGAATTAGAAAGAAATTTCCCAAAAATCTACTGAAATGTGTAATAAGTTGACCATTAAAATTTACACAAAGAGGCCATGGTGTATTTCATGCACTGGATGACTATGCAGCTGGCCTTGGGGATCTTATGTCTTGTGCCTAAGGTGGTGTGATTTTTTTCTTTTCTTGAGGTTGCAATGTCTTATAGAAAAGGAAGAAAAACAGAGCAAGAAACTAAGTAAACTTTGTCTATTTAGAGCTTTGGCGTCAGGCCTTTTGGGCAGCCCGGGTGGCTCAGTGGTTTAGCGCACCCTTCAGCCCAGGGTGTGATCCTTGAGACCCGGGATCAAGTCCCACATCAGGCTCCCTGCATGGAGCCTACTCCTCCCTCTGCCTGAGTCTGACTCTCTCTCTGTGCCTCTCATGAATAAATAAATAAAAATCTTAAAAAAAAAAATCTTAAAAAAAAAAAGAAAACAGACCTTTTAAGTAGACTCTAGTCAATAATTACCTTACTTATCTTCTTGCTTTCATTGGTAAACTCTCTAGATCCTTCTCTTCCAATTTCTTTTGCTTGCTGGAAAATACCTGAGTAGACATTTTTCACACATTCTTTATGTCATTTATTTTTGACAGTGGATGTCTTTATCTCAGTACCATGAGTCAGCATTATAGTTGTTTGTCTACTTATGTGTCCAGTTCATGATGTTTATAAAAATCACTTTTCATCAAAGGATCTGTTATTTGGCTGCAGAAGGAAAGCTCTGGGGCTAGATAGCATTTGTGGAATGTTATTGTTTCCTTTGCTTCTGCTGTGGTATAATGGGTTACATTTGAGAAGTTCATTCTCCTCTCACATAAGGTATACACTATTAAATTATCTCATTTTAATTACCTTGTTCCTATTTTCATCACATTGCCATCATTTCTCTTCATGCCCAATTTGTTAGCTACTGTAATGGAGGACGAGTGGGGGGTGGGGGTGGGGGGGGAAGCATGCCCTGGTCCTTCAGTACTGTTTCTGAGCATTGGAATTGGATGGGTCACAGCAATTTGCTAATGAAGAACAGCTGATGACAAGTTACTTGATTGTGAGTTTGTGAGCCTGCCAAAATGAGGTGAAAAAAAAAAAAAATCCAGAACTTTAATGTTTTAAAGAGATGGAATGATTTCATCATGAACTGAGGCAATTCTCAATATAAGCAGAAAAGTGACAACCAAAAAGTCTTCAAAGAGTATTTCTATTTGTCCATAATATTTTCAATCCAGAGAATATTGTTACAAACCTTAGCATGATGCTAATCTGTTGCCTAATAGTTATAATTTTATAATTATTACTGACAAATGGACCAGTAATTTAAACTATTTTAATATATGATATGTTTGCATCATTTCTCTTATATATGCATATTTTGTCTATAGTTCTTTTCCTCTTCCATTAGCTTTTATTTCATGAATATCTTTGAAGATATTCCGAAGAACTACTTTTTTTTCTAAACAAACACAGATAAAAATAGATATTTCTCCTATGTTATAATATAACTGTTATAGATATATATCTGTAAAAATTAATTCCGAAGAAAAGTAAAAAGTCAATGCTGAGAATTTGACAGATAGGGTTGGACTTTTGATCCTACTGTTACCTGTGTGACAATGCCAACTTCTCCTTGCTTCTGAGAGATTTACCTTTCTCTTCTGTCAAATGGAGATAGGCCCCGTGGGGCAAAACTTCCCCTCCAACCTTGAAAATCTAGGTGCCAGAAACATTAAGTTGCTTGCAGTTCTCTATACAAACCATGTTCCTTTTAACTTCTGCGCCTGTGGGCTGTAACTTCTGCCTCAAATGCTCTCCTCCTTTCTCTCCACCAGGTCATCTGGTTCTGTCCTAAAACTGTTAGGGCTCAGCTGTCTCTTCTGGCAGGAAAGCTTCACTGTACACTGGTGACCCTCGCCCCATTCTGTTTAGCCTCCCAGGTTGGGAGTGCCTTCTCTGTTTTCCACACCTCCAGCACCATGGCCACCATGGCATCTAACATAGGGCAGTAAAAATATGTTTACGGGGGGGCTCCTGAGTAGCTCAGTCAGTTGAGCTCCTGACTCTTAATTTCTGCTCAGGTCGTGATCTCAGGGTTGAGAGATCGAGCTTCATGTCAGGCTCTGTGCTCAGTGAAGAGTCTGCTTGAGATTCCCTCTCTCCCTCTGCCCTTCCTCCCCCATCTAAAATAAATAAATAAAACATTAAAAAATGTGTTTATGTGTTTGTGCCTCTCAACAGACTGAAAGCCACTTGCGGGCCAAAACCATCTGTGCCTTATTCATCATTTTATTCCCTTTGTTTCCCCCAGTGCTGTCACAAAAAAGGCACTCTACACTTGTTAGACACTCTACACTTGTTAGAAAGCTTTCTCTCCTCCCTACCATAGCCCCCAAATCTCCCTGATCCATGTAAATGTTGTGTTAAAATTATTCATTTTAGAATAAAGTGAAGGTGTGTGTTCCATAGATTCTAGGGTATGCCATAATCAAGAGTACCCCACATATTTTATTTCTTCTTAGTTTATCATATTATCTATACTGTGCATTCCTTGAAAGCAAGAATTTCATCTTACTCATCTTAATAGTCTCAGAGCTGACATAGAATGGATCCTCAGCAAAGGAATTTAAAATGAATGATTATTTTGATCATAATTACTGCCAGCTCTCCATTTAAGAGAAGTTAAACCATGTTCTGGTTTGTAAATATTCAGCAACAATTAATTGGTAAGGCTTATTAAATGCGGCATTTATACATTATATATGAACATCTCTGTATACATTATAAGTCCATTGAATTCCAAAAGCAGTTATATTATTTTTTTTCTGTGAAAACAAAGTATTGTTTTTTGATTGAATGTTATGAATATTTTCAACTATCTCCTAGCTATCCCTGTTTAAATGCTGTCTAGAGACAGCATTTAAAGTTATGAAAGGAACTTCAGATATGCTTTCAAAGATTAACTTCTAACTCAATGATCCATTGTGAGGTCTTATTGCTCAACATAATAATAGACTCTACCTTATTGGGTCATTTGTTAAAATCATGCCACTTAATTTGGTGCAATGCCATTTATAGTTATTACTCAACCTCAGCCAGGCCTTCGGTATGTTCATCATTCCTCTTCTTCACCCCTACTTAACTCTCTAGCTCATCCTAAGCAGCAGATAATCTGAACATTTTCCATTTATTTCAAATTCATTATTGTAGTTCCGTGCACTCATGCTCAGCTGCCTTTGCCTCCTACTTCAGTGATAGAGTCAATGGCAACTAATGTGGATTTCTGCCATTTGTAAACCTCTCTGACTTCACATATTATCACTCCTGCTCACTCTCTATTCTGTCTCCCTCTTTTTCTCCACACTCCCCCCACCCCCACCCTCATTGAGCTACCATTCCACCTTTCTTCCTTCCAGACTTTTCCAACAAACTTTCTATTTCATCACCATCTACAATTCTTTGACTTACTCATTGAAAAAGTCACCAATGGCCACTATGTTGGAAAATATGATGGTCCTTTCTTATTTTATATGTAACTCAACTTTCCCATTACATAGCTGTGGCACCAAATGTGGAATGGAGGTCATTAGCCCATGATTTTCACCACAGCCCCCCAAACCTTGGTCAGCCTACCTAATACAATGAAATCTAAATGAAAATTATATTCTTCCTCCATAAATGCAGTTTCAAGACTGATGCACTACTAGCTCCACTTCTTTTTTATTTTATTTTATTTTTATTTTATTTTTTTAACTAGCTTCCCTTCTTACCCATGAGTACTTTGCATATAAAAATTCTATAGGTATTAATACTAGGGCATTTGATACTACCAATTACTTTCCTCTAGAAAATCTTCCTTGCCTCCAAAATGAAGCTCTTCTCCTTTTCCGCCTGCTTCAAAGCCTGCTCTTGCTCTCTCCTTCTGTGGCTCTTTTTTGTATCAGCAGGTCCCTAATTTAGTTTTTCTCTGAGGATCTGGCCTGGGCTGTTTGCCCTCTTGAGGTAATTTCATTCATTCCTTTTACTCCAATTACCACTTTTACCTTAATCGCTCCTGTATTGTCAACTTCAAATCTGACCCCCCTGGTTTATTTTCAATGAACCCCTAAATACACATAAGATATCATGTAACTACTGTGGTCCTTTAAATGCCTATTAAGATGATTTATGGATTTATAATTTATTGACAAAAACACATGTAATGCATTTAAGCATGTAACAATGCTACAATGAATTTAATCTGGGTCTTATTTTTATTCAAGAGCTATCGAGTTTGCATCCAAACATTCTCAAAATCTTTCGCAAACACCTGAACTTTTTTCGGTAATCCCTCACACAAAATAAAGAGATCCACTTAAAGAGGGTAGGCTAGCTAAAGTGTGTGGTGTCTGCTTTAATCCAGGACATGGTAAATATTGCCTATCTTGTACTACTACCCACAGTTCTTCGAACTAAAATGAACAGAACTTTGAATCTCTGAAGGAAAGAAACCATTCTTTTGATAGCTACCCACAGCACTTTCCTTAATCTCTAAAGAGGGAGCAAATGTCTTGCTTCAAAGTTGCTGATGCATTGCTTTGTGAGCATTTAATCAACTTAATATCTCTTAGTATCCCTTATACAAAAAAGCAAGCTCATTGCCCCTGTTTGGGTGAAGATAGTGTGTAATAGTGACAACATCAATAACTACTATTACAGTTATTCATTAAATGATACATGAGAGCATGTAGAGCTTTACCTATTTTCTTATTTAATCCTCACAATAATCCAAATAGTTAGATATTATTATCACCCCCATTTGACAAATAAGAAAACTGAAGTTGAGGAACCATCAATAATTTGCTGAAAGATAAGTGGCAAAGCCAGGATTTGTATTTATATCTAATTCTTAAGTCTACCTTCTTACCTAGTGTAGCTTAAAGAACACAGAATTGTGTGTGCAAATGAACTCACCTCTGCCATCATCTAGCTGTGTTACTTTGAGCAAATCACATAAACTCAATGGGCCTTAATGTGCACACACAGATGCATAATGAGAGTATAAATGAAGGTCCCCTAGAGCTCCTAACATTTTCAACTTTTTGTTGTATCTTGACTCTAACTCCTAGAGTAGAATTTCAAGTCACTGTCAATAGCATAGATGTTTTATAAAGAAGAGCTGATTCTAAACTCAGTGAGAAATTGATACATTTATGTTGTCATTGTATTTCAATCACTTGAAATTCCACTATGTCCTAGAAATTGTAATAAGCACTAGATATACAACAGTGAGGAAAACAGGAAGACTCTTGAACATGTATACTTGCTCTATTCTATCTTAAACGTTAAAAATCATAGGCTTCTGTACTTGTTGGTCTGGTAACATGTTAACCATCAGCTGTACCCACCTTTCCCAGATTATGTCCTTGAGATTTTCCCCAAATTTCAGTCTTGAGTTTCTCATACCATCGAAATAAGCAAGTAAAACAAAAGTTGTGACACCAGAATCATGCTTGGGCCATGTCTTCCCAAAAGCAACATGACATTATTTTTCTTATTTAATGGGGAGAAATAATTTTCCTCCTCCTCACCCTGGTATCTCAGTGTAATGATACCTTTGGTATTTTGGGGCAGCTTTATAATGATACATTTCCTACATAAATGATTAAAAATTATTAAAAGCTTGAAAATATATGTCACGTGGTAAATTCATTCCTACCAAAATGAAGCATTTTGAAGGAAAATAATTTTGTAACTGCAAAGCATTTTCATTTTTCCTTTCTCAAAAGAAAATTGCCTGTGTTAAAATATTATTTTAATGTGCATTAAATCACCTAAATTTCTAGAGATAACATTTTTTTAATTCTTTCATTTTTTTTTTTACTACAGATAGAAGCAGCATGAGATATTCACTCTATGAGGAAAATAGCATAAACTCCCAAACTGTTATTTTATAAAATATAAAACTATTAAACTTAGCACACTTACACTAACATTAAGAGCAATGTGGAATAGCCAAAAAAAAGTTTTTAAAAAACTCATTAGAAAGCTAAGAATTAGAAAGCTAAATGATGGAATAAAGAATTTCTAAGAAAGGAGTCCCATGGTTGCCTTTTCATACCTGGGGCAATGAAGGGAAGAGAGATAAGGAGAAATCATAACAAATGTGTAAAACTTTTCTAGCAGTGTGTTGGCTGGAATGAGAGATTAGAACAGGGAGGTCATAGAGATTGTCAGCAACCACCCCCCCCGCACACACACATTACACACACACTTCTTTACATGGGAATGCACTGCACCCTGTGAGGTGAATGAAACCTTTCTCTGAGTGTAAGACAGCAGCTTGCCTGGGACCGGGAGCAGAGCACAGGAGCTGAGAGACTTTCCTAACCCAGGAGGCAGGAAAGAGTCTGTAGTCATCTGGGGAGGCCCAAGGTCTGCCGAGGGTGGGCATGGGGCAGCAGATTGGAACCTGCCCTCAGTTCTGGACCAGATACAGTGCAGAGGCATACTGAAGGTTGGGGCAGACAATAGGTAGGAGAGATCTTTAGAGACTTGGAAAACTCTCTGGTGGTGGGTGGGGACTCCAGTCTCAGCTCTGATTTGCCAGCCTTTCACTGCAAACTGCTTGGAACCGTACCTACACGTGTGATGTATTGGTCAGCCAGACACTTTGCTGGAATTTACACAAACATGTTGGTGTCTTGGTTGTCTCAGGCCTCCATAAACCAAACACCACAGCCTGGCTGGTATACGCAGCAGAAATGGATTTTCTGGCAGTCCTGAAGGCTGCAAGTCCAAGAACAAGATGCCGAGAAAGTTGGTGGTGGGTGAGGCCAATCTGGCTTGCAGACAGCTAGCTGCCTTCTTTCTGTGTCCCCACGTGGCTTTTGTTCCTGTGCAGAGGGGGAAAAAAATCCCTGGTATCTCTCCCTCTTCTTATAAGTATACTTATTCTTAGATGAACACCGATTTTATCAGATTAGAGCCCCATATGTAGGATTTCATAACTGTGTCTCCTTAAAGGCCCTATCTTCAAATACAGTCACATTAGGGATTAGGACTTCAACAGATGAATTTTGAGGGGAACACATTCCAGGCTATAAGAGCTGGGTTGCCCTTCCCAATGTCTCTCCTTCCTGAGATCCCACCCTTCACTCTGCAATGACCATAGTTGCTGGGGGCTCTTTCCTCTGGTAACCCAGACAGTAAAATGATGAATTGCCTAGAACTTTCCAAGTTACACTGCAACTATGGTCCCAACTCAGGCAACCACTGCAAAAGGAAGGCAGTGACCCCACACTGAATTTTGACCCCCCTCTGAAATCTTTCTGCCCTTTTCCACTCTATAGAGTGGGTAGGCTGCTTCCTCGTTGTTGTTTTGTTTGTTATCCCATGCAAAGTTCTTTGACTGATGAATATGTCTATTATTTTGTCTTTTCCTCTGGTTTTGGGATAGAGATGGAGACAATGGCCACTTCTCCGGTGGTAACACCCCTGCTTTACAAGCAGGGCACCAGGTCAAGGGAGATAGCCTCTGGTTACTCTTCTGGCCTCTCCTAATGCAGTATTTCTGCCTAGGAGCGAGCGGGGGAAAGGACAAGAACTAGGAAACCAGGGCTCCAATATTCTTGGTTTGACATGATTGAGCTAGAGCTTCTGCTCTACCAGTGGAGACTGGAGAGAGAACTGGAACTCCTGACTTCCGGCTCTACTTGCCCAAAACATAGTGTCTACGCTCTGGAGCTGGGGCTCATGAGAAATGCAGGTAGCCTGTCCCTCCCACAGAGATACCCTAATTTGTGGCTGGAAGACATGGGAGCCCCGCATTCTTGGTCACACTCATCTAGAGTGGAGGAGGAGGAAGGCTGCAGACATCCCCCCACCACTGTTCTTACCTAGATTTAGTAAATTTTCTTGCATCATTTTTTCTCATTAATCTGTGCCCTTAGAACAATTTTCAAACTTTAAATAACAAGGGATTCTTTACATTAATTTTTGCTAGTTATGGCAGTTGCCCTGGAAAGCAGGTCTATGGAATTTCTCATGCCAGCATTCTGGAAATGAATCCCTCATGGTATATTTAAATCTCATAAATCATTATTATTGTTTTATACTATCAATATTCATTGGATTTACCTATTTTCTCTTACCTTCCATCTAGGATTAGTTTATTTCTACTGACAAACACTCTTTTATATTTACTATAGCGCCAGTCTGCTGGTGGCAACTGTTACTAGTTTTTGTTTATCGTAAAATTTATTTATTTCATTATTTCAGTAGGATATTTTATTTTATTATTTTATTAGAGAGAACTCTGCAGGGAGAGGAGCAGACAGAGAGGGAGAGTAAGAATCTTAAGCAGGCTCTACACTCAGCGCAGAGCCCATTTCAGGACCCTGAGATCATGACCTGAGAGGAAAT